>NW_017724184.1:0-55839 GCF_001865875.1 Lupinus angustifolius | reverse complement strand
TCATATGTATTTTCAATTACAAAAACTCAAATATGTTATGCACTTGATTCATACATGTTTAACACTAAGTTTATGCCTAGGATGCACAGATACATGTATTTATGTGATGCATGAACATATTATAAATGACATATCTCAAAGATGAAATGATTTAAAGTTTTATGCATATGAGACATGTGTTAAGGTTACCTAAGCCTTAGACTCAACCTAAACTAGTCTCTAGTCTAAGTCTAGTACCAATCAAAAGACTTAAGCATGTTGATTTGTTGATGATCTTCAAGCTCTTATTAGCACAAGTTGTCCTCATCAAAACCATGACATATAATGAGAGAGCTTTCCAAAGTGCTCCTCTTGACATGCGCACTTTCAATAATACTTATGCATATCAACCAACCAATCTCCATAAAAATGCCTGAAGGCCAAGATCCTAGTGGGTAAGCAACTGAGAATACATATTTCCTTAACAACGGCAAGTAACAATATCATGGTTATTTCAATTTTTTATTTCAACAAGTATCACCTGAGATAGTTGACTAAGCCTTAGTGCACTTTTATCACACCAAGTCTAAAAGACGAGCTCAAGACGTTAACTTAGTGATCAAATATCATTGGACATAGCCCCAAATGTCACTACACTTTCAAGTTTATGAATAGCAATAGGCTCACATAAACCCAATCTTTCCAAACAAATATCACATAAGTTAGTTGTCTCAACTCCAATACATTTTTATGCCATGTCCTCATGACGAGCTCAAGAAGCTAACTCAGTGTTCCAATATCCAACGAACAAAGCCCCAATATCACAACAATTTCAAGTGTGTGATTAGCCATAGGCTCTCAACCAACTACATTGTTCATCCTCAACCACTAAGGAAACTTAAGGACGTCTATCTCTCATAAACAAGAAATTTTAGAGCTATCATCTCCAATAACACAAATCCAATAACATATTTTCTTTTTTGTCAAAATACTAACTCTTACTATGCTGTTATTTTTACTCCTCATATACTAGTCACTAAATTTCCTAATCCTACAAGTTAATTTATTTTCTATTCTCATAGTTAATATTTATTTTTAATTCACATATAATGTTTCCCATACCCCTCACAACTAATTTATGACTTTCTAAGTCCACTCAAACACATATTCCAAATCTATGTATTTTCCATATCAATACAATAGTCAACTGCATTTTTCATATCAATACAACAATAAACTTATGTATTTTAATATTAATATAATAAACAACAACATAATGATTGCAATGGGAATATTTCCAAATTAAAATCTTGCCATAATTAGCACATAAAACAATTATCAATTTATCACAATAATCGCATCCATATAAATATAATTATTTAAAAATATTTCTTGCGGATGTAATAATATAAGCGAGTACCTCACATTATTATAAATAAAAATGAATTCATAAATATATATTTTCAGCAAATCAAACATATAAGACTCTACATCGTCATGAAAAAGATTAAGGACTCTTACATGGAAAACAAGTTCCCATGAAAGTTCCTGATCTACAAGACTCTTCTACTTTAGAGGGAATCAGAGAGAATAACTTCAACGTAATACTCTAAGACCATATTGGTCTTCTCCCTCACCTGTGTTTATGTAAACTCCTTATCCAACAAACAAACTAGATCTCATGTTGCGTCCTTCAACTTTAGAATATTCTTTTCTCCTACAAATGCCAATAACAATCAAGACATCAAATCAAATTCTACTCTACCTATATCTAACAACTAATCTAGCATTAATCAACAATTTATAAAAATAGTTTACATAACTACACATGTAAAAATAAAATAAAACAAGCACTTTATTTTATTAATGTGTACATTGTATATATATTTTTGAAACCTATGCTACAACAATTTAGCATAACAATAACTCAAAAATAATCAAAATCACTTCATTTAAAATAAGTAAGTTCTTTTTTATAGATAATTGCAAATCTCATGATCATTAGGATTTTTTCTTTTCTTTTTTTTTGGGTATTAGGATTTTTCTCGGAAAGCTTCAAATATATTGATATATAAAAATTCAAATATATTGATACATAAAAATTCAAACATTTTCCATCTATTATTAAAAATGTTGTTCCAGCCATGGATCAAATAGAAGTTAGTCTCAAACAATTTATTATATAAATAGAAGTTGTTACAAACAATAAAATGATAAACTCAAATAAAAACTAACAGTTAAAAATAAACTAAAGATAAACTCAGATAAAATGAGACTAACTAAATCATGGATAAGATAATTCTCTATCAATCTAAATATCCTCTAACACGCCCCCTCAAGCTAAACCTTAGTAAGCATTAAGCTTGTTACAAATAATTCCTTAAAAATTAAAATAACTAAATAAATATATGGGCTCCACACAAAAAAATTTGAACAATGTTGTGAACGGAAAAATCTTTAGATATAATTAACATGAGAATGACCATCGATATAAAAATAAAATATTGTTACTATAATTCACCACTGAGACAAAAGAGGCACTACCGATATGAAAATATTGTTAGTATAATGATCGTCAGTAGAATGAGAAATCATTTGTATAATCACCATCAGAATAATCCTCGATAGGAAAATAAATCACCACTAACTTAATTCATCAATAGGAGAGAAAAAATATCACTAGAATGATCATATGTGGGAAGAGAGCTCAATGGTATAATCACCATCAGAATGATTGAAAATGAAAAAAAAATCATCACTAACATAATTTGCCAACGGTAGAAATGAATCACTGAAATGATTGTCGGTGAGAAAAGAACTTAAAGATAAACTCAAATAAAGTATGACTAACTAAATCATAGATAAAATAATTTTCTATCAATCTAAATATCATCTAACACTAAAAACAAAGGAACACGGTATGGATTTGACATATGGCTTCACATAACTAATATATTACAAGTAAAAAACATTGAAGCTTGTGACCTAGCCTAAAGTTGCAATAACTTAGAGAGAAAGAAACTGCTCGTTGAGAGTCCATTTAAACAGCACAAATTGTTGAAGTAAAATGCCACATATGGCACTTTTCGTTTTGCATTCACTATTTATATTGAAACTAGATGACGAGATTTAACATCGGTAATATATACAAAAAAATAAAGAAAGGTGGGAGACTTTAAAACAAAGAAGAGAAATGAAAGTATATAAACAAAGAGAGTGATACTAGGATTGGTGGATGGGATGGTAACGATTGCACCAAAGGTTCAAGAAGTAGAAATTTATAAATAAATAAAAGATTTAGATAAAACAAAGTGAAATGAGATTGATTTATCAAGTTAAAACAATAGGATAAGCAGTTGGTTGTGTATGGATAACAAGGAAACACGATTATTAGAGATATAAATATATAAAGTAAGTATGATAATTAATTAACATATCTATCATAAAGATGGTGATACATATAATTATTCAAACAAAAATTTAAAAGAAGATAATGTTAGAAAATAAATAATATCAAAATATTATTTGATAAGATATTTACAACAAGAAACTACTTAGAAAATATTTAAATGTAAATTAACTTATAGGTACTTCAAAAATTATAAATTATGTAATAGAATAACATTATAATATTTTGAACTCATAATATATTTTTAATATCATGTTTGATACAAAATATCACTTTTTAAAAGATAAAAGATAAAAAATAAAATAATTTGTTTTTAAAATAAACAAAATCATAAGCTTATTTGTTTAGATAAACATTAAAAGATTTATAACTCATAAAAAAATCATATTTATCTTTCGATAAATCTATAAAAATAAATAAAAAATTTTACTCACATTTAAAAAAATATAAAATTCTAGGTGTTTCACTTCTAAGAAACTATATTTAGACTAAGATTATGGGTGAACGGATATAAATACTTGTTTTAATCTTCTATCTTTGACTTCATTTTATTTAAGCATATATGTTCTAGTTCTAATTGAAGGAGTTCTAGTTCTATGCTCCTAAGATGTTCTTCTCTCGTACATCTTTTAAGAAAACAAACGAGTTAATTTTGTAAATTTTAGTCTCTCAAAAAAATTGTTTTCTTGAGCCAAAAATATATATTTTACTATTATCTAATATGATTTATATCCCATTGTAGTATTAATTTTGATTATTTTAGATAGAATTAGAGCTTACCAAGTAGGTTGAATACTTAATAGTGTAGAAAAAATGACATCATTAACTAGCACTAGCAAAAGTCAAACCCAGGAAATATGCTCATTAAGAAGACATCCATCTTTCGAAGAGAAGAATATAATTATTGGAAAGAAAAGATGCAGTTGTTTCTACAATTCAAAACTTTGGTAATTGGGATATCATAAAGGGTGGGCCCAATATACCTATAGATGATGGAGGAGTAGAAGTATTCAAAATCAACATGTCATGTGTGTTGGTACAGAGGAAGTGATCGTTGTGCAGCGTTGACCACGAGTAATCAAATAAAATACATAGAATAAATAGAAGATAAAGAACAAGAAAATTTGGTAATGGGGTTCGACCAATTATGCCTACGACCCTAGGAGTGCTGAGCAGCTATCAAGATATTATTAAAGAATAAGGATTACAAATCCTAACACACCCACGGGCCCACCTGCCCATGGGGTGTTTCTATTTGGTGCTTATATCTGGTGCACATTACAACAAGGGATATGAGTCCAATATATAACATTGGTTACTCTACTCTATTCCAATTTAGACAATGTGGGACTAATACAATAACATATTTCAAGCATTCCCAACAATCCCCACCTTACTTGAAATAGACGAATATCTCGCTCCTTACACAATAATCTCAACCTTAGCAAATATCCAACTTCACTTTGCTCAATGCCTAATTCTCTTTAACAATTCCTCCACATAAGAGTTGCTCCCCTACAACATAAACCTTCTAAGTATCCTTGATGATGTTACCAAGAGCCTAACTCTCCAAACTTGTAGTGTAGCTTCTCGTAATGTCATCAAATGGAATATGTCACCTAGCCACCTATTGCTAGGATGTCTTTCGATATATGGAACCTCTACACAAAAGTTCACCAACATTCATCCTCTTCAATACTCAGTCAATTTGAACCTTGGAGCTTCCTTGGAAAGCCTCAACCACTACTGCCATTGTCTACTTCGACTATCCTAGTTCAAAAGAACTATCATACTCCACCATAAGGAGTATACCACAACACAGATCTTGCATCAATGCTAACCAATACATGTGTCACATCTTTGTGTCCAAGTCAATGCCCATGTCATACACTATATCTCTACCAATGCTCGTGTTACACCTTTTTCATCAAAGCCAATGCCCATGTTACACCCTACTTCAAAATCAGCCATCGCCCTTGTGCTTTTGTTGATCTGCTAACAATTAATGCCCTCCACTATGACGTCCCAAACAGACCATTAGGATATTCCACTTCTCATCTCAAATGAGATCATTCTTTCAACATCTAGAGAGATATTATCAGCAAGTGTCTCAGGGCCAAACTCAACACATGAGTCCCTATCTCTACCTTCATCCTAATCCAGTACATGAATTTCTAGGATTCTGGATCAACATATATCGCCCACACCACAGATCCATCATGTTTTCTCGTCCTTCAACTTATCTACTTTATCCTTGCGCAGTACCTTTGATGCACCTTGTCTAGCCATAACGCCTTCACTCTCTTTAGCAATTATCTATTGTATAGGTTAAGAGTCATCTACCAATTGGCTCTGATACCAATTGTTGGTGCAGCGTACGCGTCATTGCGCAGCATTGGCCACAAGTAATCAAATAAAATGCATAGAATAAATAGAAGAGAATAAACAAGATAATTTGGTAACGGGGTTCAAACAATTATGTCAATTTCCCCGGGAGCACTGAGCGGCTACCAATATATTATTAGAGAATAAGGATTACAAACCCTAGCACATCCATGGGCCCACCTGCCCATGGGGTGTTTCTATTTGGTGCTTATATCACATTACAACAAGGGACTTGAGTCCAATATATAACATTGGTTACTCTACTCTATTATAACATTAGACAATCTAGGACTAATACAATAATATATTTCAAGCATTCCTAACAATATAAGCACAAAATTAGATGAAAACTCAATTCTAAAGCCATATACACCATCATGTATGCTTTAAGTAGGGAATGGTTTGAAAATGTCTTTATTTTTTAGACAACGCAAGAAATATGAGATTTATTTGTTGTTGCCCATGAAGGAAAGAAGAGTGAAATGAATCTAAAGTTAGTATGCTAGGCAGAGAATATCCACTCCTTCGTATGGAAGATGGAGAAAACATCACACAAATGTATGGAAGATTTCAAACCATAATCAATGGGTTCAAATCTCTGGTCAACACATACAAAAATGAGGAACACGTACAGAAGATTCACAGAAGCCTTCCAAAAAAATGGAGATACCTTATGACATTACTGTCTCAAGCCAAAGATTGAACCACAATGAAGTTAGCTTAAATAATTGGAACTCTCAAAATTCATGAACAAGAATTGATGGATGAAAATAATGGCAAAATGTCAAAATGTATTGCTCTCAAAGTGTAAAATAAAACTATAAATAGACCAACTCCAAGATCTCTTAAAGTAGACGAGTCCATTAAGGAATTAGATTAGTCAAACTTCGACGAGTTTGGAGAAGAAGAAGACAATGAACTATCTTTTCTAACAAGAAAAGTGAAGAAGCTTTGAAACAAAAGAAAGTTCAAAACCCCTTCAGACACAATAACAACATGGAGAAAAAGAAGGACAACAAACATGATGATGTCACTTAGTATGAATGCAAGAAATCTGAACATGTCAATGAATATTGTCTAAATATCAAGAAGCAACCCTTAAAAACGCCCTCTATAATAAAAATGGAGTGATAATGTGAACCAGAGGAGGAAATGTTGCATGAAAATCTATGTTTTAAGACAAATATTGATTAAAAATCAAATGATGAGGTATTATGAACTTAGTAAATTAACTAATGCTTATAATGAATTGCTAGAAGAATCAAACTGCATTTCTAAAGCCTATAAATTTCTAGAACTAAAGTTTATGATTGTATAAACTAAACATCATCAAAGTTTATGATTGTATAAATAGATGCTACATGTATAGCAAGAAGAAACCAAGAAAGAAATAAAGAAGCTTTGTGAGTTTAATAAAAATATTTTTTCTCTACAACTGGTATTAGAGCAGATGATCCAGATCCTGTTAGTTTGAGTGTTAACGAGCGGTCAGGGATCCTGGTAAGTAGAGATCCTGCAAGTGTATAGTCTGGGACAGTGATAAATATTGGTCTGGGACCAGGTTGAATGGGTTAAGTGCTGGTACTAATCAATTGTGATGGTAGATCTCGCATTTTCGTTGAGCATGATGGAGAAACTCAACAACAATAAATATGACACATGGAGCTCCCAAATGAATTTCTATTTGTCCAGGCAACATCTTTGGGGTGTTGTTGGTGGCGTCGAGATGATCACACCAAAAAATGAGGAGGAGAAAAGAAAGTGGAAGATTAAAGTTGGAAAGGCGATGTACGTATTGTTTGTAACCATAGAGGACAAGTTCTTGTATAGGAACAAGGACCTAACTACACCAAATGAGGCTTAGGATACCTTAGCGACGTTACTCACTAGAAAAAGTGCTGCCAAGTTGCAGCTATTGGAGAATGACTTGATGTCTCTCAAATAAGGAGATATGGTAGTAAGTCATTATTTTACTAAAGTAAAATCTATTTTCAATGAGATTGCAAAGCTAGATCCAGAAGGAGCAATCTCTGAAGCAAGGAAGAGGAGAATCATTATTTTTAGATTATATCCAAAATATAATGGTATTACTATCACCATTTGAGGATTAGCTAATGAGTCTACTTTGATAGAGCTAGAGAGCATCTTAGAAAATCAAGAAGCTTTAGATAATCAAATGTCTAAAGTTTCTATTAATGAAGAGGATAAAACTCTCTTTAGCAAAATGGGAGCACCTAGAGAAAACAAGGAACCCGCAAATTTTAGTGACAGAGTTGAATGCTTAAGGAAAGGTCAAGGCTGGTAGAGGAGGTGCCTAAAGGGAGGAGGTCCACAACGAGGGGGAGCCAAACAACCTCGATATAGAGATCATCCAGAAGGGTATAAGTATCACAAGAATAATACCTAATGTTATCACTAAGAAAAAATGTCATTTTTTCAGAGATTGTTGGTTCAGAAAGACTGAAGGAAATCTCGTCATTTCCGACCAGAAAGATGAAATTGAAAAAGAATGTGACCTTGAAGCATCAGTTGCGATTGAAGAAGAGAGGTTGAAAGGAGACTCTTCCAATTCAGAGGAATTAGCAGCTTCATGCTTTATAGAGGCATAAGATAATTTTCTTATCATGATTAGTGGTAAGTCAATCAATTACAAGAGTGATTAGATTGTTGATTCTAGCTGTTCTAATCATATGACAGGAGATGATAAGAAATTGTCAATAAATACAAAATACAAAGGAAAATAAGTGGTGGTGATCGCTGATAACTCCAAGTTGTCAATCACACATGTTGGTTAAACCTAGGTAATACCTCACCATAGTTCTCATCCATTACAATTGCAGAATGTGTATCATGTGCTAAGGATGATGAAGAATTTATTGTTAGTGTCTCAACTTTCAACTTTAGGATATTACATAGTGTTTGGACTGAAAGATGTCAAGGTATACAAGAATTTGAAGCTGGGTGGGATGCCAATTAAGAAGAGACGACGACTTGGGTCGGCATATGTAATGTCAGCGGGAATGGCATATGTAGACAGATCAAGGATGAATGAAACTATTGATTTATGGCACGTACATTTAGGACAAGTGAACAACGGAAAGCTCAAGGAGATGATGAAAAAGTTGAAGATGCAAGCATGCATGAATGAGAGATTGAAGATGCAAGCATGCATGAATGAGAGATTGAAGATGCAAGCATGCATGAATGAGAGATTGAAGATGCAAGCATGCATGAATGAGAGATTGAAGATGCAAGCATGCATGAATGAGAGATTGAAGATTCAAGTATTCATGAATGAGAGATTGAAGATACAAGCATGCATCATATATGTTTTGATGAAGACAAAAGACAGACATAGTTTGATGAAGACAAAAGATTGATAAAGACAAAGGATCGACAACATGGTTAATGTTCAAGGACAAGCTTGAGAGGATGAGCAAATCAACAAACAACAAAGTATCAACTATAAAGTCAAGACTCAAGATTATACAAAGCAAAGCATGCAAAAGAAGATCTAGGGGTGAAGTATTCTTATATCTTTATTAGGTCTTAAGTTGCTTGCTTAGTAAGAGTCTAGGCTAGGATGAACTCCAATGAAAGTCTCACAAGCTAAAATCAATCATATCTAAAATGAGACTTACATGCATACATACATGATTTACATGCACATAAATACATACATGATCATATGTTTTGAATGAATTTAAAAAAATGTTTTAAATCATACATCATTCAAAGGCATGCATCATCATGTTATAAATCATGTAGGAGGTTCATTCATCATTTGAAATATGTTTTAGAAAACCATTAATCAATTAAAAGATATGTTAATCGGTTAATCCTTGGGATGAACACGTTAATCGATTAAATGGTAAGTTAATCGATTAAGGTGGTTACTGATTCTATTTTCTGTTATTTTCAAGAAACCAATTAATCGATTAAGGTTCAGTATAATCGATTAACTTCAGTTAAAAACAGAATAGTATATTAACCAAAGTTTTTCACATTGCTAAAAAAATGTTCATAGGGTTAGAACACATTTTCGAAACAAAGAGTTTTACACATTATTCAGAAGATCTTAAGCTCAAACTTTCATATCTTTTAGAAATATTTTCTAAGTGTTCTTTTGAGAAAAGAAAATGGTGAATCTTTACAAGATACTGGATGAGCTTCAATGTTATATCTTTGTGAAAAAGAAATCTTGCATCTCATGTATTGTATTCTGTAAATTGTGAGATCTTTTAGAAGGGTTCCTAGATTCTGAGAAGAGTGTAAAATCTGCACATTGAGGTGCATATCTAACTTGAAGAAATTGTTAGACTTAGGCATTGACACATTCTCTTGTTGTGTTTTATCACAATAGAAAAAGAATAGGATTGGGAAAACCTAGTTGTGGTTAGATACATATCTTCGCGAGAAGCAAGAGGTCTTGGTTGTAATTGATACTTAGGTTGGGGCTAGAGTCACGAATAGTGAGGTATCCTAGTAGGCGAGCATTGTACTCAAACCGAAGTGGGGTTTAAGATCCATATTGGATTTCCATAGTGAACAAAAATCTCCCAAGATCATAAGAGTAGGCCTGGATGAAGTTTGCAAGTGGACCCGCAAACGAACCATGATAAAAGCCGAGTCTCATTCTTCTTTTTCCTTATATTTTTACGTTTTCGAATTTCTTGATTTACGTAACTTGAGACGCATATAATTCTCTGATACTTGCATATTTTGTATTGTGCATTTACTATTCTTAACTGTCTGTAATAAGTGCATATAAGTTTGGTTGAATCTTGGTAACCTTGGAAGATTGAAAGAAAACTATTTAATTATAACTGAACAACTTAATTGATTAAGTAGTTAGTTAATCGATTAACAACAGATCGAGTTAATCGATTAAGTTTGTCCTTAATTGATTAGACAGTATGTTAACTTGTATTTCTTCTTTGTTTATCGAGCGACAGTAATTGTATATTGTATCACTTATTCACCCTTCCCCCCTCTATGTGAGTGGTAGAGCCCCATGGGACCCTACAAGTGGTATCAAAGATAGTACGACCGTCCTAGCTTAGCCACTTAGATCATTGATCCTAGGCACTTTTACCATGGGCTCCTCTAACCCGTTTAGCGGTGATGGTGCATCCATCGGCTGTCCTCCAATTTTCAGTGGCGAGGGGTACGCCTAGTTGAAAATTTGAATTAGGATATTTATTGAGGCCATTGATATGGACCTTTTGGATTCCATATAAAATGGACATTTCATTCCACTACACATAGTGAACAGAAAAAAGAAAGAGAAATGTAGAAGTCTCTTAACCAACGAGGAAAAGAGAAAAGTGCAATTTGATTTGAAAGCGAAAAACATTATAATGTCGGCACTCTCATACAATGAATTCCTTAGAGTTTCTCAATGCGATAGAGTCAAGGATATGTGGGACACTTTACAAGTAATCCACGAAGGCACTAGTGAGGTCAAACGTTCTAGATTGGATACATTGATGCATGATTATGAGCTATTTCGCATGTTTCCACATGAGTCTATTTCTAATTTACAAAAGCGATTTACTCACATGATTAACCATCTCATTGCATTAAATAAATCGTTTGCCAAACATGAAATAATTGTTAAAGTGTTGAGATGTCTGGACTAGAAATGACAACCCAAGGTATCATGGAGTCAAAGGACTTGAAACAAATGACGCTCGCAACTATATTTGGCAAACTTCAAGAACATGAGTTGGAATTAAGACATTTGATACTCGATGAACAAATGGACGAGAACATCAAAGAAACCTCCTTCAAAGCAACAAGATCACATACAAGAAGCCAAAAGGAGACATACGATGATGATAAGTCTGATTCCGACACAGATGATGAAGCCATGTCCCTCCTTATCAACAAATTCATAAAGTACTTAAGAAATAATGGAGGAACCAAGGAGCTTCATGAGGAAGAAAAAGAAAGTTCGATGAAGATGAGCAAGAATCCCAAAGACAATGCATCTTGCCATAAGAATAGGAAAGTAGGACGGATGAGGTACACATGCCCTACCACTTCCAAGTAGGACGGATGAGGACGATTCGTCAACAAGCATCTCGGAAAATGAAGAATCACATAAGATTTGTCTAATGGCTCAAAATCTGAAATATTGCAAAGTAAGTGAGAAAGATGAGCCTAGTGAGGTATACTCATCCAATTCTATTTCAAATTCTGATATACTTCCCATGTATGACATTCTTTATGATGCTTATGTTGAAAAGCATGAAGAACTTAAATGTTAGCTAAATAGAACATTGAAAGAAAAAGGTTAATTTTAGATCTTGAAAATAAGATATGTGGATTGCAAAAATTCATTGATATAATGAAAATTGAATATGAAACCTTAGATGATGAATATGCTAACTCTTCATGTGATTGTACTTATAATTTAAATGCGACATCTATTTGTGAAACTTGCATTTGTGTGAAACATGAAGTTAATGTTTTAAATGATAATCTTGCTAATTTCACATCTAGTTATCACAATTAAAACAACTTACTTGCTACATATGAAAATGATGGAATTAAATGTAGTTTAGATGATATGCATGCAAATAACACATTTCACAAGAATCAAGTAAATGTTCTAAAATTTTCACATCTTGAATCTCCTACTTGCTTCTATTGTGGATTGTATGGTCATACTTTGAATGCATGTAATGTTAGAATGCATTATGTTCCAAATGGAAATTGTATATGGATTACTAAGAAACAAAATCTCCAAGCTACTAACATCAAGGGACCCAAGCTAAGTTGGGTACCCAAGAAAAACAAGTAATTGTGTTTTGTAGGTGTGCTTAAGGACATATGAATTTCAATTTTCATATGAACAACAAATGTTCTAGGCACATAAGAAGGTGAGAAGATCAAACTTCTTTGCCTTATCACCAAAGTAAAGGAGACTATGACACTTATGAGCAACTTTTCTTAACAAATACTTGAAGATAGGAAGCACTATACAACAAAGGTAAAAAAATGTATCGCTTCCTAAATATAAGTATTACATACTTTAAGTGTCATAAATAAATGCTATAATGAAATCCTAGCAAGGCCATAAACTCAAAAATCGTGAATTCCCCCATAAATCATTTTTAGGCCTAACGTTTTTTGTATGTTACAGTTACATGCTTTTAAATGCAAATATGATATTATTGAACAAGTATAAGAATCTTTTATTCATGTTTTGATTAACAATTAAATGTAGAAATATCATCTAGGATTTCCTAATCATGTTGAAGCACAACAAGTTAAATATCACACTAATGCAATTTAACCAAAACTATTTTTTTGGAAAGCCTATATGAATTTAATGCTTGATTAAGCCATCTCCAAAAGAGGAGAGGAAAAGTATGCTTACTATTTTGTAGGTACTAATGAGGATAAATACTTCAAGAATTGATATTCTGAAAGGACAAGAATCAAATATTGAAGAAAGACCAAAGAAAACATCAAAGAATGGCAAACTTCAAACATCTTGATAAATATGTGGTAAAGCATGTGAGGTAATCAAATATCGTGATAAATACTGCTCTACAATGTTTAATCACATGTTATGTCTGATATATTACCTAAGTGTTTAAATGCATGCTAGACTTCTAGATAATCCTAAAAACTCACTTATCGCCATAATATGCATGTATCCTTAATTGTAAAATGCATTCTTGTTTGAATATGCTTCCATGCTCTTTTGGCTATATGTTGAGTGCACATTAGGTGTTTAGAATAGATCGATATTTTAGAGTCTTAACAAACCTATAAACTAATTCAAATTGTGTCAAAATCTATTTATGTGACTTATTTAATTGATTGTTCTGTATTTTAATCAATTACCTGGGCTGTTTCAAAATGTCTTAATCGATTATATGTTTCTTTAATCGATTACCTGGGATTTTTTTAAATATCTTAATCGATTAATTGTTTCCTTAATCGATTACCTAGGCTAAAATGTTTTCAAATCTTAATCGATTAAACTGGAACATAATGGATTAACTGTGTAAAAATTTCAATCCCGTTAATCGATTAACATAGAGGTTAATCAATTAAGTGTGGTAATAAAACAGATTGCACAACAGTTCTGGGTTACATTTTTGCAAAACCCTAATCTCGTGAACATTGTCTTCTTGTCTGAAATTGAATCCACAAATCATCCTCAAACTCGTATTAGATATACGCATTCCATTCTTCTTCCCTTCTCTAAGCATCCAACCCATATATTCGGTTCAAATTGAAAAACTAAGTTTTTCCTCTTTCAAACCATAACTTCGTTTTTTCCACCCATAATCAATTACCCATCCAATTGATTCTGCAACTATGAGTAATGAGAGACCAAAGAAAGTGAAACATACAGCTGTTTCAAACTATTCTATGTGTCATCCTGGACGTGCAAGAAATCTCAACGCTGAAGGTTCCACTTCAGCAAGGCAAAATCCTCCACTCGGTTTAGACCCATTTTATGCTCATGCGCTTCAAGCAGAGAGGTTGTCTCGATTCATCAATCGGAAACCTACATAGATCCATTATGCCGACATGGCGTGGATGGTGGAGCAAGGATTCCAATTCCTGCATGAATTACAGGCACAAGGGGTTGTGCGTTTTCTAGAATTAAATGGTAATATTTACCCCTCTCTTGTTCGGGAATTTTATGTAAATTTTCAGTATAAGGATGGTGGGTATAGGAGAATGATGAAAGGAAAGCTGATTTTATTGAATGATGTGATGTTTGTGGATGTGGGAGGCTTATCGTGTGATGGTGGTACCCTTAGAGACTGTAAATGATCTATAAGTCGTGCTTAAGGGGACCTCATTAATTTGTGCAAGGTGAGCTCACAAAAGCTGGTTCATTAACTATAGAAAATAGGCTTTTACATTACCTGATAGCTTACATATTAGTTCAGTGCAACACTAATCATGCGCAACCTACTATAAATGATATGAAGCTTATGTTTGTTGTAAAAGAAGGAATGTTGATTAGTTGGTCCTATTATATTCTCAAAGTGATGTATGGTATTGCATCATCTTCTTCGAGGTTGTTGGCTTATGGAATATTTATCTCTTGTGTCATTGATCATTTAGAGATCGACACATCTGGTGCGGAGACAATTGTTGTGAATTCCATAGAGCATATGGTCCACGAGAACATCATTCACAAGATGAGTATTTACAAATATGGAGATGAATGGATGTACCAAGAAGACTACGGGACCTCAGTGGATTTATAATTATTTGGAGAAGAAGGTGGTGAGCATGGTGAGCAAAACCAGGGACATCAAAATGTCGAGGCATCTGATTTGCCTCAAGGATCTTCAGTTAGTTTGGCTCATATGGATACCATGGAACAACGACTTAATGAGCATATCGACTCAATGAACAAAGAAGTTGTATCTAGGATACAATCTATGGAGGATAGGCTTATGGCGGAGTTTCGTAGACATGATGAAGAGAATCAGAATCGATTAGGATGTCTAGTGTGTCCTAGTTAGGTGTTGTTTTTAAGAATTTTGTGGTTTGTGTAATCTTTTGGTGTTGCATTGTATTTTTTTCAAACTTGTTTAGTTTGCTTTTGTGCTTTGACTTGAACAATGTAATCATAACATGTTATGTTGTTAAAATTGAATTATGTATTGATCTCATTACTTTTGTAAATCACTTTATCAATGAATGAATGAATGTTAGAAATTTTCAAATCTCTTGCATTGATCTAATTGCGTGTAATTGACAAGTAACATGTGGTATGGAAAGTAATATCATGAATAAATGTCATTAACATGTGGTATCAACAAGTGATAAAGCAAATGTTCTCATGAAATGTACATAATCGATATAAACCAGTGGTAATATACAAAAACAAGTGCATGACACTAGTAATAACCAAGTGTATAACATTCTGCCAATAGCATGTGGCCTACATTGTTTTCTGTCATATTAGTAGGTTTAATCGATTAATAGCATGTCATAATCGATTAACCATTATATAAAATGCATTTTTGTGCAAAAATAAATCACACTTAATCAATTATGTAATATTTTAATCGATTAACTCCAGTAGAAATTGCATTGTTTGTTCTTCCTTTTGGCAATATACTTTCATATATGACTTTACTTTTTTATCATGCCAAAAGGGGGAGAAAGGTTATTGTTTATGTTTTGCAGGACTTACAAGATAAGATAAGTTGCGGAGAAAGGTTGTTGTTTATGTTTTGCAGGACTTAAAAGATAAGATAAGTTGAGGCTTCCGCAACGAAAAAGAATAAATAACCCAATGCTCGAATTGAGGGGGAGCAAGAGGGAGAAACGTGCATCAACTTATAATATCAAGACAAAACATAGTTGATTATCATCAATCAGGTCCAACAAAGAATTGTCAGATCCAACAATTGAGGGGGAGCAAGATGGAGAAACGCGCATCAACTTATAAGATCAAGGCAAAATATAGTTGATTGTTATCAAGTAGATCCAACAAAGAATTGTTAGATCCACCAAGTCGTTAACAAGCATCAACAAGCGTTTGTCATCATCAAAAAGGAAGATTGAAGATGCAAGCATGCATGAATGAGAGATTGAAGATGCAAGCATGCACGAATGAGTGATTGCAGATGCAAGCATGCATGAATGAGAGATTGAAGATACACGCTTGCATCACATATATGTTTTGATGAAGACAAAGGACACACATAGTTTGATGAAGAATTGAAGACAAAAGATTGATAGAGACAAAGGATCGATAACATGGTTAATGTTCAAGGACAAGCTTGAGAGGATGAGCAAATCAACAAACAACAAAGTATCAACTATAAAGTCAAGACTCAAGATTATACAAAGCAAAGCATGCAAAAGAAGATCTAGGGGTTAAGTATTTTTTAAATATTTATTAGGTCTTAAGTTGTTTGCTTAATAAGAGTCTAGGCTAGGATGAACCCCAATGAAAGTCTCACAAGCTAAAATCAATCATATCTAAAATGAGACTTACATGCATACATACATGATTTACATGCACATACATACATACATGATCATATGCTTTGAATGCATTTAAAAAAATGTTTTAAACCATACATCATCCAAAGGCATGCATCATCAGGTTATAAATCATGTAGGAGGTTCATTCATCATCTGAAATATGTTTTAGAAAACCATTAATCAATTAAAAGATATGTTAATCGATTAATCCTTGGGATAAACACGCTAATCGATTAAATGGTAAGTTAATCGATTAAGGTGGTTACTGATTCTATTTTCTGTTATTTTCAAGAAACCAATTAATCGATTAAGGTTCAGTATAATCGATTAACTTCAGTTAAAAACAGAATAGTATATTTACCAAAGTTTTTCACATTGCTAAAAAAATGTTCATAGGGTTAGAACACATTTTCGGAACAAAGAGTTTTACACATTATTCAAAAGATCTTAAGCTCAAACTTTCATATCTTTTAGAAAGATTTTCTAAGTGTTCTTTTGAGAAAATAAAAGGGTGAATCTTTACAAGATACCGGTTGAGCTTCATTGTTATATCTTTGTGAAAAAGAAACCTTGCATCTCCTGTATTGTATTCTATAAATTTTGAGATTTTTTAGAAGAGTTCTTAGATTCTGAGAAGAATGTAAAATCTGCATATTGAGATGCATATGTAACTTGAAGAAATTGTTAGACTTAGGCATTGACACATTCTCTTGTTGTGTTTTATCACAATAGAAAAAGAATAGGATTGGGAAAACCTAGTTGTGGTTAGATACATATCTTCGCGAGAAGCAAGAGGTCTTGGTTGTAAGTGATGCTTAGGTTGGGGCTAGAGTCGCGAACAGTGAGGTATCCTAGTAGGCGAGCTTTGTAGTCAAACCGAAGGGGGGGTTAATATCCAAGAAAGGAGCATCTTGCATCTTGTATTGGAAGTGTGTTTGTAATAAACATTGAATTTCCATAGTGAAGAGAAATCTCCCAAGATCAGAAGGAGAGGCCTATATGTAGTTTGCAAGTGGATCCGCAAATGAACTAGGATAAAAGCTGAGTCTCATTCTTCTTTTCCCTTATCTTTTTACATTTCCGCATTACTTGATTTATGTAACTTGACATACATATAATTCTCTGATACTTGCATATTTTGTATTGTACATTTATTGTTCTTAACTGTCTATAATAAGTGCATGTAAGTTTGGTTGAATCTTGGTAACCTTGGAAGATCGAAAGAAAACTATTTTAACTATAACTGAACAACATAATCGATTAAGTAGTTAGTTAATTGATTAATAGCAGATCGAGTTAATCAATTACGTTTGTCCTTAATCAATTAAACATTGTGTTAACTTGTATTTCTTCTTTGTTTATCGAGCGACAGTAATTGTGTATTGTATCACCTATTCAGTCCTGTCTAGATGAGTGGCAGTGCCCCATGGGACCCAACAAAAGTCATTACTAAAAGGTCTTTCTCAACTTGAAGTATGTGTGTGTGATGGTTGTCAGTATAGTAAGGCACATCAACTTTCATTTGATGATTCAAAGTTCTAGTCAAAGATGTCGTTTCAATTAGTTCACCCGGATGTGTTTGGACCAATAAAGCAACTATCAGTGAGCGAACATCGTTATGTGATTAGTTTCAATGATGATTATTCTAGATATGTATGGTCATATTTCATGACATAAAAATGAGAAGCTCTGGAGAAGTTTAAAGAGTTCAAGCGAAATGTTGAAAGTGAGACAAAGCTAAAAATTCAGTATTTGCGTACTGACAATGAAGGGGAGTATACCTCGCATCAATTTTATAACTTCCTATGGGAAAACAATATACGAAGATAGTTGATGTGACCTTACATACCACAACAAAATGGAGTTGCGGAAAGAAAAAATCAACATTTGATTGAGATATGTAGAAGTATGCTCCATGCTAAAAATGTGTCTACTAAATTTTGGGCAGAATGCATGAAGACTGCAGTATAGGTTACCTCAAACGAAGCTTAGATCTATCACATCGTTTGAGAAACTATAGAAGATCGAGCCCATAGTGAGTCACCTTCTAGTATTTGGTTGTGTATGTTATGTATTTGTTCCTAATCATTTATACAACAAGTTTGAGAAGAAAACAACATGTTGCATATTTGTGGGCTATGAAAATGAGTGGAAAGGATTGAGATGTTGTGATCCAACAACATGGTGCTGCTACATTTCTTGCAATGTGGTGTTTGAAGAAGCAATGTCGTGGTGGTCTCCACATGTAATGTTGCAACCAGATATGAAGGAGACAGAAGATAATATGCAAAAACAAATGGAGGAGCAATTGAAAGTAAAGGAAGTACAGTCATCACAGAAAGATATGGTTGGCGTTGAATCACCAATCCATAAAGTTATTGCAAATTCACCAAATAAAGGGAAAACACATTGGCGGAAAAATTACCGGGATAGTGTAGTCAAACTACACTATCCCAACTTTGGGGTACTTTTTCAAATAATTACGGGATTGGGGTATTTTTCTGAAAGTCGTGGATGGGGTCCACGACTTTGGCATAGTCGTGGATAATAGGCACGACTCCAGGGGAAAGTCGTGGACCTGAGCCACGAGTTCCCTTTAATTTTCTCTCTCCTCACTGAAATCGTGGATGGGGAACACGACTTCCAGTGTCGTGGACCCCATACACGAGTTTGCATGGGTTATTTCGTTTTACGTGTTTTTTTTCCCTTGATTGATATGAGATATGGTGAAATTGATGTGTCCATTTTGTTTGGTGAATGTTTATGTCTAGGGAACATTTTAGTATACTATTCTTTATTACTATTGGAATTGAAACAAAGATTTAGGACGTAAACTTGACTCATAAACTCGCTATTTTATATTTATTATAAATTTATATTATTTATCATTTATTCAGATTAATTTTTTTAAAGAGTCAATGATAATTAAATATAATAATAGATAATATAATATAAAATATAATGTACATAATCTAAATGTTTGCATTGCATTATTTTATATTCTTTCAATCACGAGCGAATGACACTGGAGTCTCGACGGTATATATTAGGAAAATTTATCCAAGTAATTTGATTTTTTATTTACCATCTAGTACAACTTTTGTAAAATTTATGGGAAAGATGTAGATCTTGTGCTTCTCATGCATGACTTCACTTTCTTTTTTCTCTCTCTAGAAGAACTCGTGGATGAAGAAGATGAGAACTATGAAATTATGACCGCATTCTATAAAAAGAAACGGGTCTTAAACTCATAAATGTGAGACACGATTTATGCATGTTATACACAATTTTCAAACCTCTAAAATAAGGGAATAATTCACTAACAATAAACTTACAGTTTAGATGGAGAAACAAACAAAAATTACATTTGAGGATAAATGGAATGAAAGGTTATGTGCATATAGAAAAGATATAATATGTTTTCATATGAGATTAGAGACAACAATTATTTAGAAAGAAATGGATGAATGTAATAGTGTGTTGAAATTCCATTAGTAAATGCATTAAATGGTTGTATTGATAAGGAATGAAATTAAAATCCGCTAAGGAATAAAATTAGAATCCCTTTAAGAATAATGTCATCACACAAATACTAATTAAATAATAAAATAAAAAGTTTTACAATAATAAAATATCATAAATAAGTAGAAAATATCGTCAAATAACACAGTTTTTACAATTTGATTACAACAAAAATGGACAAATAAGTTTAAATCTTAATTAAACAAATTAGATTTTGTTACAATATAAGCTAAAAAATAACAAACGAAATTCCAATAATGACAAACATAAACACAAATAAGTTGAAAGAACAATTTTTTTTTCCTTATAAACATAATTTTGATGCTATTTTATTTAAAAATGATTGATTTAGCGGACGTGACTTGTTAGATAGACCAAGTTGTCGATTTTATATGCAAAATAGCCAAATCGAATCTATCTATATTGATTTTGGTTCATAGTTGACAAACGAACAACTCGAACAAATTGGATATCCATTCTATGATAAATCAACTGATCTAATCGAATTTAATAATACTGAATTTATCAATGCCTTCTAAATTCATCATTGTAGAGGGAGTAGCACATAGGAGAAGATAAATTTTTCTTGTGAGACAAAAAATTAAAAGAATAATTCTTTTGTCTTTTTTCTGAATTATTAAAAGAAATAAACAAAGTATAAATTTAATAATTCAACTCAATGAGTGAGAATATTATTTTGATATGAATAAATAAAGTGTTAATATCTTATTTTATTCATAATTGACATTCATTCTTAAAATTGTAATTCAATAATCATATTTTTTAAAATTGAATACCAAAAGAATTTTCTATATCTTGTCCATAAAAACATGGTATAGATTCCAAATGATCTGAAAGAGCAAATAATTTCCTCTTCACTTGCTCATAAGTTGTCTAAGTGATGTTTATAAAGAAATTGGGTCACCACACAAATATTTTTTATATTATATATTCAAAAGTTAAACCCAAACAATAAATAATATATATATATATATATATATATATATATCACTTCAATCAATCACCTTCAATTAATAAATTGTGATAGCTAGTCAATGAAACTGAAACACCTCACCTAGCTTGTAGAGAGAATATGGAAAAATTACGGGATTGGGGTAGTCAAACTACAGTATCCCAACTTTGGGGTACCTTTTCAAATAATTACGGGATTGGGGTAGTTTTTTGAAAGTCGTGGATGGGGTCCACGACTTTGGCATAGTCGTGGATGACAGGCACGACTCCAGGGGAAAGTCGTGGACCAGACCCACGATTTCCCTTTAATTTTCTCTCTCCTCACTGAAATCGTGGATGGGGTACACGACTTCCAGTGTCGTGGACCCCATACACGAGTTTGCATGGGTTATATGGTTTTACGTGCTTTTTTTTTGTTTTGTTTAAGTTATAAAATAAATATATTTTGAACATGGTAATTTTAGTTAAATGATTATTTTTGTATTTTAGTATGGTAATTTAACATGTTATAATTTTAGTTAAGTTAATGTATTTTTGTAATTTTTTAGTATGGTATTTTTTTATTTTTTTGGAATTGTCATAATTTGTAAGTTAAAATTAAAAAAATAAGAAAAATGGAATTGGAAATGGAAGAAAGTTTCATAAATTGTAATTTAAAATTCAAATACATTTGATTAGCGGGAAAAAAAATATCCTAATGACGTCTATGAGATGATGTTCCACATCCAGGTGCCTTTCTCCTTCGAGGTGGTTGAACTCTTAGTTGTTGTTGTTGTTGCGATTGATTTTGTCTTCCACCTCTAATCAGTTGTGGCTGCCTCAGATTCCCACGTAGCCCTAGCCTGGGCCAAAGTCGTGGGTGCAGTCCACGACTTTCATTGAAGTCGTGGCTGACATCCACGATTTCCTTTAATTCACTTACACAGAACTCGTGGTTGGCATCCACGAGTTCCTGAAAACCCTAGTAATCTGCACCAAAGTCGTGGATACCATCCACGACTTTCAATTAATTTTCTGATTTTCCGTTTTTTTTTGAATTCGTATTTATTGGTGTATTTATGTGTTGTATTTTTTTTGAAATGTGAAATTTGAATCCGAATTCAAATTATTTTGAATTTTGAAATTTGAATTTTGAATTGTATTTAATTTTGAATCCGAATTTAAATTTGAATTGTTTGAAATTTGTTTCAATTTTGTGTAGTAAAATATTTAAATATTTAGAAAGTGTATATTAAAATTGATTTGTCAATGGTGTATTAAAATTGATGTGTTAATGGTTTATTTATGTGTTGTATATTAAAATTGATGTGTTAATGTACTAAAATTACACCACTTACAAATAATTACACAAAAGTGGGATATTAAAAAAATTACAAATAATTACAAAAATTTAAGTGTTAATGAATAATATTTAGAAAGTGTATATTAAATTGATGTGTTAATGGATTGTATTTAGAAAGTGTATATTAAATTGACGTGTTAATGGATTGTATTTAGAAAGTGTATTTTAAATTGATGTGTTAAGGAATAATATTTAGAAAGTGTATATTCCGAATTATGTATGTACACAATTGTATTACACATATTATAAAATTACAAAAAATTACACAACATTGCACAAAATTACAAAATTACAAAATCACACAAAAGTGGGATATTACATCACTTAGTTTTGCCTTGAACTTTGTCCAACTTCGGTACTTCTAAAAGGGCATTTCTTCCTATTGTGTCCTTCACTCCTACACCACCCACATTTTTTACTTTGTTGGGACTGAGAATCATCCATTTCATTGTGTATACGTGTAGTTTTTGGTCTTCCAGTACGGTTCCTACGCATAAGGGGATTAGGAATGAACGTTGGACCTAAGTAAGAAGGCCAATATTCTTCATTTGCAATGGGTTGAAACTCATGTCCATAAACCTTCTGTAAGTTCTCTAACCTATAAATCGGTGATATAAATTGGCCATAGTCTAAGTTCAATGATGCACAAGTAGCAATAACATGTGAACATGGCAATCTAAGTGATTGAAATTCCCCACAATCACACCAATTGTCCATTAATCTAACTGTGTATACTCTTGCGTATCGACTACCACCGGTACTAGCAACTTCGACTTCCGACACTCCTGAATCCCTCGAAAAATTTCGTACAATATGGCTAGTAGCTTTTCGATTATTTTCATTAATCACCTTACTCAATTCTTCGCAATAAACATGACCCGCCCTGATCATGTTATTTGCTTCATTTCTATGGTGTAGAAACCAGGAGTTCAGTCTATGATATGTTGCTCTAACAAGTGCAGTAATGGGCAAGGCCCTTGCTCCTTCAGAACCGCATTTACACATTCAGCCAAATTCGTCGTTATATGGTCGTACCGTCTCCCCTCATTATATGATTGCGTCCATTTTTCTTTTGGGATTTTATCTAACCACGCTGCCGCCTTAGAGTTTTTTTGACGTAATACAGCAAGCATTCTCTCAAATCTTGGCCGCATCAATTCATAGCCTACAACAAGTACAAAAATATTCACAAAAATCCAACATACAAACAGTTTCAAATAATTGACATTCATTTCAACACTTACCCATTTCAATGACTTTTTCTTTCAGATCATTATCTCTGAACTCCTTGTTGAAATTGCTAGCAACATGGCGGATGCAATATACAGAATGACCATCACACCATTGAGGGAGCTCAGTACGTAATGCACCTAATAAACCTGTACCCCTATCTGATATAATGCAAATATTTGGTTGTGGGGTAACATATGTCCGAAGATTGTAGAAAAACCATTCCCATGCCTCTTTGGTCTCTCCTTCTACAATCGCAAATGCTACTGGAAATATACGTCTGTTACCATCTTGGGAACTTGCTATTAACAAAGTTCCAGTATACTTTCCAGTCAAAAACGTCCCATCAACTTGAAGGATTGGTTTGCAAAAACCGAATCCTTCAATGCACGGCTTGAAAGCCCAAAACACCCTATCAATAACTAAAGTATTATGTTCATCAAGGTTAGATGCTGAATATCTTACAATTGTACCTGGTGCATAATATTGAACAGCATTCAACCAACGAGGTAACTCCTTGTATGATCCCTCCCAATCACCATAAATTTGGGCCATTGCCATTTGTTTAGCAGTCCAAGCCCTCCTATATGTGACCGTATAACCAAAACGAGTTACCACTTCCTTCACTAATGCTTTGATTGGTATACCAGGATCTTCTGATACTAGTTGCACAATGCAGTTTGCGATGAAAGATGAGTTCAACTTCGTGTGATCTTGTGAAATATTAGTGGATACACAAGTGTGACTTCCACTAATTTTTCTAATCTCCCAAATATCACGCTTCAAACTTTTTGATGCTCGAAGTCTCCAATCACACCCAACACCATAATATTTACATTTTACAACATATCTATCTGGCCTAGACTCATCGACAACGTAATCAACAGAATTTCTAATATGAAAATGTTTTACCGCATTTATTGTTGCCTCCTTTGATTCAAATTGCATACCAACAAATAACTCATTATCTAT
This sequence comes from Lupinus angustifolius, assembly GCF_001865875.1. NCBI lineage: Eukaryota > Viridiplantae > Streptophyta > Magnoliopsida > Fabales > Fabaceae > Lupinus > Lupinus angustifolius. The sequence goes on along the minus strand of NW_017724184.1, from coordinate 31,042 downwards.
TTCATTACTTATGTTACTACTTCTATATGGAAAATCTTGTCCAGATTGATGATCAATGTTAACGAAAAAAGATGAAGGATTATGATATGTTACGCTAACTGCTTCATGTGTGGTAATCTGAACATCATCATGCTCGTCATCATCAAGCTCGATGTCCTCCTCATCACTAAAATCACTAACAATATCTCTAATAATTGCCATCTACATATAAGAGTAAAAAAAACAAACATATTTAAATTTAAACAAATGTAACACGTAAAATTATAAATAAAATAAAAGACATAACAAAATTTTAACAATTGGAAATTACCTTAAATATTCAGAGTTCTTCAATTCCAGTATGATGCAAATTTTTTTATACAGTTCAATACTTCCTCCAGTGTGGTTTTACACTCGGGGATGAAAATATATATAGACTTGGAAATCGTGGACCGTATCCACGACATTGCATGGATCTCGTGGACCTTATCCACGACATTGCCATGAAAGTCGAGCATGAGGTCCACGACTTACACTAACCTGACACATGGCAGGGAAGTCGTGGATGGGGTCCACGACTTTCCAGGGAAATCGTGGATGGGGTCCACGACTTTCCAGGGAAATCGTGGATGGGGTCCACGACTTTCCAGGGTACTATCCCAGTAATTTTCCCCACATTGGCAAACAAGGGTACACATCAGATCTCTAGAAGAGGAAAGATCAAACTAGATAAAGGATTTACAAGAAGAGATCCCTCAACCACAACCATGGAGGACTATAAGAATTCAGAAGCCAAATACAACGTATGCTAATATAGTTCTACAAGAAAACAAAGACTACAACTTGAAGAAAATAATAATTGAGGGGTATTAGAGTAGTCAATTATTATTCTAGCATATATATTTTGTCATGCTAATGACATTTGTAATGTTAGTTATTTGTAGCATATGATGGCACGCATGCACTTAGATGACTAATCTTCAAAGCCACCTTTTAAACTAAATATCATCAAAGTTTTGAGGAACTCACATTAGATTTGTTTAAATTTGTAAGTTAAAGAAAGAACTTGATTAAACTTCTATTTGGTTGTAAAGAGAAAATAAGAATAGAGGAATATGTAAGAAAGAGATTGAAAAGAGAGAACTAGATGAAAAATAGAGTAGATTTTTGTGTTGTTTGGTTTTAGATAAAAAGAAGAGAAATAGAGGAGAAAAAAATTTCTAAAACCTCTCGAATAAAAATATGTTATCTCAAACAATGTTGCAAATCTTGTCACACACTAATGAAAACATGCAATGTCAATTAAAAATTTAAATATTTATTATTATTATTATTTTGTTTTTGATTCATTGTCATAGGAGACATAATTTGAGACAGTTGATCTTCATTTCATTTTCTCTCCACATAAGAAGAGAAACAAAATAGATGGGTCTCACTCCACTTTCATTTCATTTTCTCTCCACATAAGAAGAGAAACAAAATAGATGGGTCTCACTCCACTTTTTCTTCTCTCTTCCCATATTCACTTCTAAACCAAAGAAGAGAAACAGATCATTTATCTTTAAATTCTCTCCCCTCCTTTTCTTTTTCTCCTATTTCTATTGTTCCAAAGAAGTTCTCAAAAAGCAAATAAGGCATTGACTATTCTAGTGAGAGTAAGTGTGTTAAGTACCATAACTAAAAATGATAGACCAGTATCCATAATACACCATGATAGTCATGATCTTAAGTATTCTTCTGTATTCATTTGCTAGCGCTGCTTCTAACATTTCTTGTTAAAAATGTTCTATAACACTTTTTGTTAAATATGTTTGTATCTTATGTAGAAAAAATTGACATATTATGTTTATGTGTGTTCAAAGAACGACAAAGTCCAACTAACAAAAAATGTCCCAAAACATATGGTTACTTAAATTTTTTATTATTCTTGTTGCAAAATCCTCAATAGAACAGAACAAATACCAGTTGTAGTACATAGACGGTGGAGTTTAAAAATAACACTAAAAAGGAGCCTATGAAGAAACCAAGTAAATGAACACAATTAGTGCATGGAACATAGGATTTTTTAGAGTTGTTGATGATTTACGTTTTGCACATTAAATTTGTTAAACAAATTAGCTTTTTTTTTTATCAGCAATAATTTATTAAAAAATAAATAGTTAGGAGAACAAGTGGTACTCCTATCCACAAAGACGATGACTTTTACAAGAAATGCAACTAGATGGATTCCAAACCCATTCCAAAAAGGAGAAAGAAAACCCTTCGAATCGAGCACTAAGAAGATTCCATGAATGAAGGTTAATAATGAACATTACCTCATCAAGATTAAAAGAAAACCCTTCGAATCGAGCACAAATTAGCTTGATTTATGGTTTATATCTCAATTTAAATTGTTTGGCCATAAATTTTTTTGTGAACACGTTTATATAGTATTTGTCCTTTATTTTTTGTGAACATTACAATTTTTTGCAAAAACATCATTGTTTATCTCTATTTATAATATTTGTTCTTTATTTTTAATGTTTGTATTAAATAATAACGCAGAAAAATAAATTTTATGTATAAAAAATGAAACTACCAAAAAAAATTCATTTAAAAACAATATATAAGTTTAAAAAAATGTGAAACTACCAAAAAAACTTTAGCTTTTATTTTCAAAATATGGTTATGTTTTTAACCTTTTTTATAACGAGCTTTTAAGAAAATAAGTCAGGCCATTTGTAGCAAAAGAAAAAATCTAGTTTCACAAACTTTTTCAGTTTGTTTTTTAAATGTATAATTGAATTATCCCTTCATTAATCGTGGAACCTAGTTCTTTTTCTTTGTAAATTGGGGAATCATTTTTTTTAAATATTATTATGTAAATTGTGCATTCACTCATCCCCCTTTCCATTACATTCATTTATTCTCTCTTGAGTTTTCCATCCCAAAACATTCACATTACAGAAATACTGAGAAACACTTTGAAAATATAAAGAGTGAGTTTTTATTCCTTGTGTTTTCCGTATTTGTTTGTTTTCCCTTTTTGTAACATCCATGTGTTATCCCATTTTTTATCTCTCAATTTATTTTGGCATTGTGAAATCAATACAAAATAATTGATTTAGAGTATAATACCAGTAATAATAGATAGACCAAGACACTGGAAGAATTCAGATGCATTCCCTTTTATTGTACATAAGTTAAGTCTCATTGCACTTTCCAAAAAATTTGGGATGCTCACTATAATATTTTGTCAATTCGGTTTTAGGTAGTCAATCTCATACATTCTAATCTACGTAGAAGTTAGCTACTATTGTTCTCGTTCTTATAAATTAAGATGATATTTTCTTTGTTGTTGATCAATGTACCTTTGGTTGAGAAAGTATTGTTAGAAAATTGATAAATGTGAATTGGTTGACTAATGAATATTAGGATTGAGCGAAATCATTTATTAGGTTTGCGATTTAGCATGCCAAAATTCTTAATAAAATTATGTGCCTATGTTTAAACTGTTGCTATACAAAGCGAGTTAGTCCAACTGAGTTAAGAGTTTAGTTAGTGTGTCATAGAATCTATCAGAGTTACAAATGTTACACATGGCATGATGAGACAAGAGATGAGAAGCCAAAGGATGTTGATAATGATAAGATATTTACAAATGATATTGATGCACATGCATATGAGGTCGATCATTTAAAGAAAATGATAAATGTGGTCGAAAAGGATCTTATGGATTGTCCTAAGATGTTTGAGCGAATGATAAGTGAAATTGAGAAACTATTATATGATGGTTATGCTAAATTTACTAGATTAATAGTGGTGTCAAGATTTTATAAGTTAAAATATGTTTAAAGATGAACTCATTAGAGATTTAAGACTTGCTTACACTTTTAAAGGATATGTTGCCAAAGGATAATGTGCTCCCTTCTCAAACCAATGACCCTAAACAAATGTTGTTTTTTATTGATATGGACTACAAGAGGATACATGCATACGAAAATGACTATGTTTTATTTTTGAGTATGTTTGCTTTGTTAAAAACATTTTCTAACTGTAATATCTCGCGATACAAGAAGGAAGACTTAACTCCGACAAAGGTCGTATAATATTTTCCCATCAAATAAGGATTTAAGCACGTGATCAGCAATGCAAAAAATGCAAAACATTTGATATGACATGCTGCTAAAAGGATTAAAGATGACAAGCTTCAATATCTGCAAATTCTTCTCAATTGAGAAATATTGATCATGACTATCCTAGTTTCGCTCGAGAATCAAGAAATCTATGTCTTATATTTCCCATTGATGGAATATACCCGCATAGTAATCAAAATAGCTCACATAGTACATGATTAGTGATATTAGCGATATACAATATACCTTCTTGGTTATGCATGAAGCGTAAGTTTATAATGGTGTCTATGTTAGTTTATGGTCCTAAAAACCAGGAAATGATATAGATACATGTCTGGCTCCATTAATTGAATACTTGAAGCAAATGTGAGAGACAAAAACCAGGAAATGATATAAAAACCGTACCGTATCGGCCGTTTCAACTGGAAAACTGATGAACCAGACCCTTAACCAGTATGGTACAGGTGTTGAACCGACCAAGTATCAAAACCGGTCAAAATCGGTCAAAAACCGGCCAAAACCGGTCAAAACCGGTGAACCGGACGGTATTTTACTAAACCGGTTGGTTTATACACATATATTATTATTTTTTAAAAACTTAAAAACCCATTACAAGGTGACCAATCTTTCCAGCTCTTCTTCAACACTTCAAGGCACATGCTTCCAAAACATACTTAGATTACACATTTTGGTTCCTAACATTCGTGTGTAATCTTAGTGACATTTGTGTAATCTTGGAGCACTGTCTGAAGATAGGATTTGGTAGAAAAATATAATATTCATATAAGATAACTTTGAGATGTTAAATGTTAAAACTCTAAATTTATTTGTTTTATAGAGTGAGTTGTGAAGTTATGTCATTTATTTATATTTTGTGGTTGTTATAAGTGATACTTTTGAATTGATATATGTTTTTAATTTAGACTTTAAATTTGTTAAAGACTTAAAGTTGTTTATTTATGTGAATATTGAGTAGATTATAAATATGGATTATAAATATGGATTATAAATTTGAGTATCTACCTATTTGGATTTTTTTTGTTATAGGTTTATATATATATAAATATAAGTAGGTATGTCCGGTTTAACCGGCATGTGGTTTAATTACTGAACAACTGGTTGAACCACTATACCACTATACCAATACCCTGACCAGTTTAATATCCGGTACGGTTTTATCAACACTACTTCTAACTTAGCTCATATATTTGTCAATGTTATGTCATATAATAGCTTTTAACCTGGGAGCTATATTAATTCATTAGTTTGATATCATCACAAAACATAGAACAAGAGACACCTAGGTCCTTTGGACGGTGGTATAAGGTTTATGGTTTATTCTCCCTCATACACACCTAAACCCATCTGAATGTTACAGGATAAAAAATATATCAGATTAGATTATATATTCAAGTAAAATGGTACCCGTAGATCGATATTCAATTATCTGCAACATAAAGCTAGAGAATACATACATGCATGTTTTATACTGATAACGTTTTAGGGTTGTAATATTATACATAACTTTATTTGGCCAGGTTGCAAAAGAGAGCTTTGTTTTATAGTTCTTTTCATGCGCCTTGGTAATGTTCTATGTTTCCAACTGAAATTTTATTTATGCTTGTACTTTAATACATGCAAAAAGTGTTAGACAATTAATTACTGCCATGAAAACAAGTTAAGGATGTTTTCAAATCTGTAAGAAAGAAAGCTAAAGAGAACGTGGAGAACCAGAAAGGCCCAGGGTATAACATTTGAAGGGTGTGATGAAGAAACTAATTGGGGCTCTTTATTGAATAATCGATTGAATACATGTGTCATGGAGATATTCTTTATCTTTCCTGGGGTTTTTTTTGTTTTGTTCTTTTATCTCTTCGATCTGTTGGTCATTGGGTTGTTTTCTATCTTTCTGCTTGGTTAGGTTTTGGTCTGTGTTGTTTGTGACTCTTTTTTGTTGGGGGTGTTTGGCTGTTTGCTCTTTTCTTCAGCTTCTGTTTCGTATAGCTCTGCAAGTTTTTTCTTTATTAATAAATCATTATTTTATTTCAAAAATAAAAATAACAATTAGTTGTATATGTTAGGTTACTTATCTTAAATTGTCAATTCATTTTGAAACCACCCTTAACATCATATCAAAGTTAGAAAACAAAATCTCCTTGATTTTCTGTCCTGGGTAAGGAAGAACCCTAAGCCATGAGACCTTCTCCCTACTGGACCAAACTTTCCTCTACACAAAGTGAAATGTGCAAGCACACGGGGTATAGAAACATGTAATGTTTATAAACAAAAGACCATTAAGAACAATAAATAACGTTTTGTTTGACATGATCTTGTCAAGTTTAGAATAGAATTTAGGAAAAAGACTAATAGATTTTATATAACATAACCTTGAAACAAAAGAATGAATTGGCTTTCGGCCCTTTAATTGCCGGCTAAAGAATTCATTATTTGCTAAATTTGGAATTTTGATCTGCATATGTTCTAGTTGTAGTTAAATTTCGGTTCATTACGTTATTATCATATACTTTCAGTCTATGATGCAAAACCAGACTGCTATCTTGACTTGACAATAAATAATGATTCAAGTAAAGCACAGACCATAATGAAGGAGAACAACTTAAAAATGACAAGACAACAAAAAAAACTGATAAAATTGGTGCATGAACTTGATCAAGAACATCATAGCAAAAGAAGGTGCAGCAATTCCAACAAATCCGTCACTTGAACTGGAATTACAAAGAACTATGTTGGTTATAGTCTTGTCAAATAACTACTACCATGAGCCTCCTTCATTTTTGGAACATAGGCATTTTCCACTTCAATGGACCCAAACATAAAGCACATGAAAGCATGCTTTGCAATAATTTTTCTTTCTTTCTTACGGCATCAAGATGGAAGAAGATGGAGAAAGAAAATGATGAAATAGGGGAATAGAAGCGTGAAAGCCATGAAATGAATAATTATCGCTCTGATACCATATTAAAATAGTAGAAGGCCTGAAAAAGATTTCTTGATGAATCAAGAAAGATGAGAGAAGAGAGTCTTATTCATTGAATATTGAGTAGATGGAAAAGCAAAATTACATTGAATCTTTTATATAAAGGATAGAAAAACTAACTATTCTAACCAAACTAACTAACCAACTAACAAAAACTCAACTATTTTAACAAAAACCATGGAGAAAGCAGAAGTCAAATTAACCTTTTAGATGACAAGATCACTAAAAATAATGCTAATATAGATTTCTTTGTTAACTCAACAATAAAACCTACTTTTTTATAGGTTAAAATTTCATTTGGAGTACAACATTACTGTGTGTTTGCTTTTGCCTCAAAACCAGAGCTATGATTTCACCTTTGTAGTCTCTACAATTTTTTGGAAGGAGGTCTTGCTGAGGTTGAATATGATGTCGTCCTCACTAGCCAAATTGACCATATCATGAATAGTTATATCATGCTCCAAAACTTCCGGCTTTTTTTGTTGGTAGAAACCAGTACACATCATGACATGTCCTCTCATATACTATGGAAGTGTGATTTCAAATCTCAACCAATTGCATGTATATCATCTGGCAAAGTTGGTAATGATCCTAAATGCTGAAAATAAATGTTTAGAAGTTTTCTATTCCTCAGCACAAAGCTTGCAAGTAGTTCCTGCATGTAGGTGTGAAATTCCTCTCCTGAGCAAGGCTTCCATCAGAACAGTCTTGTAAACAAGAGTTTCTACTATGTACTATGTAAACAAGACAATGGCATTTTAGACCAAGAAGCTCAGGTAGAGAAATCTGATTTACTTTAGCATAGTTAACGGAACCCAAACAAGAAAAGTTAGAACACCTATGACAAGCCTTCATCTAATCCCTCCCTAAAACTGAGAAATAAAGGACCGAAAATGCTGTTAAAGGTTTTAAAGAACTATGTTTGTTAAGAGTGTAAGGGACATAAAATGTTATTGTAAGACTTATGCTTTTTTATGAATTTAAACGCGGAGACTTAAAAATGTCAACATGTAAAAGTATGATGTAGATATAGAAATCATATGTACAAATAAGAAGATTCACAGACAGTAGACCACTAGATTAAGATTTGTGAGTATATCACTTTTTTAAATTAGACAATGCAATTAAGTAGCAGCAAAATTGTGATTTCATGTGGCTTCCCTAAGGTATCATGACTCCAATTGTGAGTGCATATTATAGTAAACACAACTTAAGCCCAAATGCACAACCATAACCTTAATTTAAAATACTTAGTGGAATAAAAGAACAACTCAACTACATTAAAGAATTTCAACTCTACTAGATTTCCGTTAATGAGCAATACACCACATGCTTGACTCCTCGTACGCCATTCATAAAGGCATCACCACTGTGATGAGCTTTGCAAATGGCATACAGGGAGCCAGGCACAAATGTGCATGCTAATTAATAAAAACTTCACAAAATGCAATTAGTACTGCTTCCTTCACCAACATGGAAGATAGTACTAACTTATAACATGTACAAACATAAACAAATTTGTACCGTCCTTCATATTTGATGCTTCTGCTGGAAGTGATCTGAGCATAGTGCCTAGGAACAATTTGAGCACCACATATATTGTAGGAGGGAAGAAATACCCTACCAACATTCTCAACCAAAAAGACAAAAGAGCCCCTAATAGTTCCATAGGCTACTGTTTTTAGATCAAAAACAGCAACCAAGAAGATTTTTAGTAGGGGCAGTTTTGCTTGAAGCAAAGCTAGCTTTGAAAAATATCCTCCACCTTAGGTTATGATGAATCTCATGAGATTAGGGCTCACATATATGGGATTTTTTTAGGGTAAAAGGAGGTGAAGAAGGATAGCAAGAAGAGCTTTTTCCTGTTTACTACACGCTATGATGATTCTAGGGACACTTCATTGTTCAAACTTCATTTTCCAGTACACATAAAGGGCAATTTCCATTGATGTTCTGAAACAAAATTTGTCTCCGAGTGCTTGGATCATCTTAGATTCCTATCCTCCACAATTGAAGATCTTCAAAGAACGAGATCTTTACAACACTTGTCCTTTTCTGCTTATACCATTTGTTGTTTCTTTTATTTCTCTCATTCGGTACACGTGATATAAGAATACTTGAGTACTTGTTTGCTTTTCTTTCTTTATGCTCCTTCTTTTAATTAGAATAATCAATTTCCTGAAGGATTGCAAATCAATTTCTGCATCACCAATAAATGTTGTAAGAAAAAATATTAATTAAGGAAGGGATAAGAGAACAACAATTATCACAATGGGCTTTTGTGTTTTACTTAGGACTATTGACACTACTTTAAATTAAAACATGATACTAGATCTTTTTTAAATTAAGATTGTGAAGATTTTAAAGTTTTACCCATTTCTTGTGAAACTTTCCACTTCAAACAAGTACCGGATAGATATACTGATGTATACATTATTTCCTTGGCCAGTGCAATCAAAATTCCCATCAATCCACATCTCCAAGAAGTAATGGAGTCAAGAATTTAATTTTAACATAAAAGTAAATAACTTTATAAAACCCAAAAATAATAATGACAAATTTAATACCATGATATTTGATGTCTAAGTTGGTGTACATCAAATATTTACTCATGTGAGCAATATTATTTGTATAGCAGGAAGGGATGCAAAAATGAGATACCGTCATTATATTCTTTCTTCTCTTTATGTAGGGGAGGTGTCACTCTTTCCTGTCCCTACTTGGAATACATAAAAGCATACATACGAAAACAGTAATGGCCGGTTGAACTAGAAAATGGGTGTGAAAACTTATCCATATATTGATATCATAATAATTATATTAGTTATACAATCATATCAATCAAAATCACTTAAAAATCTACCAGTTTTGATTTAAAACACACCAATTATATCGTTCAGTTTTAATTAAAATGTTGTAGGAAATCAAACACACAATCAGTAACCAACAACCAATAAAGTGTTGGTTTAATAGTATAAGGTACTAGTTGATTCTCAAGATGATAAAATGTAAAAGTTCGATTTCGGAAAGTGATACTTGTTGTTGGGAGAGGCAGACACATATCATGAAAAAGAATAATTTCTTATACTAAAAAGGGAGAGAAAATACCTAATACCAAAGGTAACCATCATTATCTTTATTAATACTAGCATGTTGACATGCACTGTCGTGCCTGTCAACCACTTTCCTATCGTTTGTAATGTATAGTTTGTATTTTATAAATTCAAATATAATTTTTTGCGCTAAATTTACGGTTGAATTTATTCAATTAGTCTAATATTCAATTTTTTAAATACACTTTTAAAATAAGAAGATAATAAGGATAAAATAAGAAAATAATATTATATGGTTTTTTTGGTAAAAATAAAAAGATATTGAGGGAAAAATAGAAAAACACAAATTACACCATAATGGGTGGTTATTTTGTGTTTTCCCTTTATTAATAGTATAGATTTTTAAAACATCATCTATAATAAAATTACACATTTTATTGGTAGACATTTTAGTTAGTGAAGACCGGGTATAGGTATTGGTGTACAGCTATACCAATATATCTTTATCCTAACCGTTTGGAGTACCGGGCATTGATAATATTGCATAAAATAAAATAAAAAATTACTTTTTCGATATTTCTATGCAATTCATTCACGGGCAAAAGCAACATCCACAACCAAGAGTACCTCCAAGCAAGACAGGAATTCTAAGTAGTACCAGAATGATGCCTGAAACAAACAGGACACAATCAAACTCTTGGAATAAAAATTTACACAGCTAATCGTTTTGCATTAGAGAAAATGAAAACAATTTGTCATCTTTTTTATTTCCTTTTTTATGTGAACTGAAGTATTTGTCTCTGTCTGTGTGTCGAGACTAACCTTTATAACATTCAAGATTCTATATTTCTTTTGCTCTTGTTACTTTTCTGCCTTGTGCACATGCATTCTAGATACAAGTGAAACTGAAAGACCACGTTTCTCTTGCCATCGTCATACCAACTTTACAAGCCAAAAGAAAACAAAATAAAATTAGTCAAAGATTTAAATGATGCTTACCCAGGAGACCATTACTACCAAAACTCTAATTGAAAAAATGCTACTCAAACTAAATAACTATGAAATACATCAAAAGCGAACAAGATGTTAGTTTAATGGTGCAAGTCTGCAAGGTATTGCTACAAACCTAAGATGATTAAAAATCAGAGTTTTAAAGCGACATTTATTGAGAGGTGCAATCACATAGTCCAATAGATTAGTTCTTTATCCATAAAGTTAGGGATATTACTAACAAAAATACACCAAAAGAAAATTGACCATGTATCACAATCAAAGTATATCTGTGTAAAAACTAAAACAAAGGCACAAATGTAAAAAGACAAGATGACAATATGTACAAGGGTTGTAATCAAAATGAAAAATACTTTTGCATTAGTTTTCTTACAATTCCAGACCCTTTTATAACATGGGCTCAAAGATGATCACACGTATATTTCACCAAACATTGAATCTTGAAATTATCTCTAATAGGTAGGTAGTTGAACATTTTATGACCACATTCAATTGCCCTGATTTTCTCCCTTGAATGTGTATTTTCCATTACTGGAATATAGTAAAATGTTAACGCAATAAAATAAATTTAATTTTTTTGGGTACAACAATAAAATAAATTTATTGAATACCATAAATACCTTGATACCAACCAATATAACGTAAATGTTATCAAAAGGTCTCTTTTATTTTATGTCTTTGTTTTTTCACCATACTTGTATTCTGCATAGCTAATTTGTTGAAAAAATTAAAAAAAACATTAATTATAGAATTACTTCTATACATATTATTACTTACTATATGTTTTAATTAATAATTTAAACTCATCAGTCTTACCCTGACTAAAAAGTTATTAGTATACCCAAAAACAATTATGAAATTCAACTCTTTTGTGTCCACATTCAAATTTCCCGATTCTCTCCCTTAAATGTCTACGTGCGTACGTTCCATGGCTGGAATAGAGTAAAATGTCAAACCAATAAATAAATATAGCGAATATCATAATTAACAATATATTGTTATAAATACCAAAGGGGTTCTTTTATTTATATACTTGTTTCCATATTTTATTCTATAGAGTTGAATCTGTTCAAAAATTAATTGATTTTAGTTTTAAAATGCAATTTATAGAAACTAATTATTATATGTTTTAAGCATCGTAACAATTTAAGCTTCGTCTTGTCCCGATTTTAAAATCAAACACTTTTATTTCTACATTCAATTGTCCCGATTCTCTCCCTTGAATCTCTACTTTCCATGGCCGGGATAAACTAAAATGTGAAAACATTAAAATAAATTTAGAGAATATCTTAATTACGGAAATGTTGTCATAATATCAAAAGAACTACTAATAATGTGTTGGTCTATTAGTATAGATCATCTGATTAAAAGATTAAGAATTCAATTCCTAATATCGAAATTTGTTGGGAGTTGTAAGCACATTCCAAAATGATTAATTTCTTAGCCAAAAAAGTGCAAAAAATACCCTTAAAAGAAGAATGTACCAAAAAATATCAAAAGAATCAAAAGGGTTCATTTTGTGTACTATAGAGCCTAATCTCTTTAAAAAATAAAATTTTAAGTATAAATGTATACAAATTAATTATTATTGGTACTATATTTGAGTTTTTTATCTGCAAAAATTTGTAGGGAGAGGATGAAGAGTGTGCATTTTTCAGGGTTTGTACCCAAATATCCAAATTTCATATTTGACAGCTTTACTAACTAAGTCCACTTTGGAAACTTAGTTTCCCGACTAAGGATTATTACTTATAGAATAAAGTATATCTTATATTAGGAGAAAATATTTCTCCTCGTATCAAAAATAATTTATCTACTTTAATTAGTAAAATATAACATGTGTACTATTTATTTAGTTTTAAAAATATTATTGTAGAAAATAATTAAATAGGTCATATATTATAATTTTAATTACTGAAGAAAATAATTTACTTCATTATACAATAAGATAATTTATTTAGGGCTCGTGTCTATTTTCTGTAAACAAGAATCAAAATTAAAATCTTGATATAAAAAAATTATCACTCTGAGAACAATTTTAAACTAGAAGCAATTTTGTTCAAACTGAGAATAACCAAGGTATGTGGGGCTGACTCTTCTAGCATGTATTTTTATCTAGAAGACTCGAAATATTTGTATCACAACTTGGACATATATATTTGCCTTTTACATAGGATAATTTTGGAAAAAGAAAAATATATATGTAATGATAATGCAAAAGATTTATACAGTGTTAGTGTATGATATATTATTTATATTTCATTATTATTAACTTTGCAAAAAAATTAATACACATAAATAATTGATGATCGTATATAAATTTTTATATTAACAGTATATAGATATTATATTCTTTAGAAAAACATTTAGGATGTGTCTAATTTGGCCACGTAAAACATTATTCGGTCTGAACATAAAAATTTGTGACAGTTCAACATGATAATTATAATATAAATTTTACTTTAAAATTAACATGTAATTTAGTTTGGTTTCTTTTTTTATTATCTATTATTTTCTATTTTAAGAAGATATAAATTAATTTTTTAATGTATTATATTTGTATTTTGATTAGCTGGAGAAAAATAATCATGCGAATTTTTTTATTGTTTAGATAAAATATCCAAATAAAAACAATAAAAAATAACAAACCAATGATATACAACCAAAAATACATTTTAAAATAATTGTGTACATATAATAAAATAATTATACCAAATGTACTATTATTAAACTCGGACAGATTATTGACTAAGTGGGGACTAGGTTAATTAGGTATTGGTTGGATCATTAGATTAGTGGTTAGAACATTAGATCAATGATTAGACCGATTCACTCGATTTATATTAAAAATTCTAAAAATTTATATTCTAGTTGGACGTATTATTGACTAAGTGGGGGCACTTTATTGATTAGTTACAAGTTGAACTATTAGAATATTGATTGGACTGATTGACTCGATTTATATTAAAATTCTAAAAATTTATAATTCTAGACAACATATTTAATAACTTTATACTCTAAATTTAAAAAAATTATCAACAAACAAATACATAATTAAACAACCAACAAAGAAAACTTTACTACAAAAAATGTCACAATTAAGTTGAAATCATCATAAAATAACATAGGTTTTACACTTTAAGTGCAACATTAACTTATAAATTAAATAATTAAAGTTTTATTAGAACATAAACTATCAAATGACAATCATAACTACAAATAAGTTTAAAGTACTGAATTATTTTTCCATCTTAAAATGACATCGTTTCAATTTTTTATAAATTATATTTTTTGATTGACTCGACAAGCCCAACTGACAAAGTTAATGGTTTATAATTAAATTAAGTGAATTGAATTTGTTCAAATCATTGAGATGTCCAGTTTATAGTTGGATTGCTTGTACCATCATTCAAACATGATTTTATAACGTTGTGCGCAAATCAGTTATGTTTAATAAAGGACAATGAAATCCAATGCAACATAATGATTCTTTTAAATAAACCATCCAAAATAAAGTTAACTATCATTAGTTATAGATTTTTTTATTGGTATTTGATATTTGTGTTGTATAATATCAACACTTGTGTTCTTTGGTCTTGAAAAGGTGGATCTAGATGATAGAAACCTGCTTGATTCTTCTAGTATCGCCTGATAAATGCTTGAACCCTCTAAAGACGTACCTGAAAAAGTTATTCGATGATCAAGTCAATACATGAGAGATATGTAGAATATCAGAAAATAATAAGAGATTTGTGAAAGAGCTAATGAGTAAGTGAATGTGTAAGTAAACTTCTTTAAGGAGGAGAACCCTTATTTATAGTGGAGAAATGATAGGAATATTATTTTGTAGATGTTGGTCTGACCAACCAAATGACATGTCAAGCCTGTCATAGACAAACAAATGTTGTTTTTCCCATGTGAGATGACTTTGGCATATATGTACCTAGTGGAATGTTGTCTTTTGCTCGTATTGGCATGTGTATTTATGTCATTGGTCCATTCTGTCTTCTCCACTATAAATAGGGTGAGAACCCATATTTATAGTGGAGAAGTGAGAGGAATACCCTTTTATAGATGTTGTTGGCATGACCGATCAAATGGCATGCCGAGTTTGTCCTAGAAAAATGAAGGTTATTTTTCTAATGTGAGGGACTTTGACAGATATATACCTAGCGGGAAGTTGTCTTTTACTCATATTGGCATATGTAATTATGTCATTAGTCCATTTTGTCTAATGTTGAGAGATATAGTTGCTGCTAAGAGGTACAGTAAAGCATGAGTAGCATGCGGGAAGTAGCAGAGGTCTAGGTTGTTCAATCTGAGGAAACAATTCTATGTAGGTGGCGCAATAGAGTGGTAGCAAGGGTGTGCCACGTGTTGTCTTATCATTGACATGCTACTTCTTTTCGTTTTCCCGATCTTTTTGGTCCTTACCCCGGGAGGGGTTGGGGATTATGCATTTTATTTGGCTTTTGAGATTCTCTATTTTCCTTGCATGGTCATGACATGTCTTTTTGATGTGGGATGGAAAAACCTAAAAAACTAAAGTAAAATCAAATATATTAATTAGCATCTAGCTTTTTCTATTGAGTGAATTGCAATCATTTAATTCGTGGGATGCAATAAAACAATAATGAATAAGACGACAAGAGGCAATGAACCAATGGCTATGCATAGGTGACATTAGGTATAATACAAGATTGTTAAGGGTATGTTTTGTTTATGCGGCTATCAAAATGTGACGCTGCCCAAAATGTGCAAAAAAAAAAAAATTAATCGTGCCATCTCTAGGCTAAAACAGTTCGTATCTCTATTTCCGAAACCAAAATGTGCAAGCAGATTATCAATCATGTCATCTCTAGGATAAAACAGTTTTTATCTCTATTTTCAAATTCTTACTGCATTGTACACCCACAATATGCCTACTAGTGCAAATGCTCAAAATATCCAGAGTTTGGCTACCTGTGCCAATTCTACTTTTCCACAATCTGGCTACTAATAAGTTCTCAAAATTCCACAATTTGACTGTCTAAATGAGGGAGGCTTCTATTTAAAGCACGAGGCCCTCATTGGCCAAGTCGAACTGACGACCTAGATTGAAGATCTCGTCCCAATCGACCACTATTGGTTAACAATGGTTCTAACTTCACCTAGTGAGTGTGAATAGGTGGTTCAAGTAACAAACAAAACCAAATCGAATACAAAAGTTAATCTAAAAAATTAATGGTTTTAATCGATTAAATGATTGCTTAATCAATTAACAAAAAGCTTGAGTTAATCGATTAACCTGCTGGTTTTCTTGAAAATATTTTGGTTTTTGATGTAGCAAGAAAACACTGATTAATCTGGTCTATTATGCACTTAAATAGATTAATGAAATTGATTCACAGATTCACTTATGAAATGATCTATATATGAATGTAATCACATAAAGCGAAAATACAATAATTGCATGAAGTAAAAGAGTAGGGAAAGAGAGAAGACAACAACCAATTTATCCTGGTTCGATTTCAATTCAGTATAATCTACATGTAGTCATCCCCTTATGATCTTTGAAGATTTGTTTTACTAAGAAGAAATCAAATGTTTATAGAAAACACTTCTTCCACCAAGAATTCTCTTGGACCTAGCTTCTAATGGTTTCACACCACTTCTAAACAAGTATACCCAAAGATACATCTTCTTGGAACTTGACAGCAGCCTAGATTTCTCATAAGTTTCTCTCTTCCTCCAATGTAATACCTCACACCCAAAGAAGCAAATTTACAAATTGATCGTAAAAATGTGTACAAAGTTCTTTGCACCTATGATGTGTTAATCATACACTAATATTCAGAACAAAATTATTCTTTGTTGAATCTCACAATCCTATAGATGAATATGAATAATTATGAGTCACAAAAGGAAAATCTTTGAAATCAATCAATATTTGAAAATAAACACTTCCAAAGATTCACAATGCTCTCTTTTTTTACATGAAAGTTTCTTTCACTCTTTTCAAAAATCACTCTTGAAAAAAACGTGTATCAATATTGCATCGAGTTTCTATAAAATATAAAATTATTTCTTGTTTTTGCACATGAGAAAGGATGGTCAAATACCATTCAGTTTCAAACTGTTTTCTATTGGGGATAATTGATTTAATAACCACTTAATCGATTAACATTTCTTTAAAACGTCCAAGATCCCAAAAACAGAAACTGACTTAATCAGTTAACCATATCCTTACGATTAATTGGTTTCCCATTTTTAAAGACTTAATCGATTAACCAATATCTTAATTGATTAATAGTTTTCTGAAAAGACCTAGTTAATTTTGCATGAACCTCTAACATGAATGATTGATGCATGATAGTGAAAATAATGTAAGTATGAATGCACCAAAATCATATATGTGTATACTAGATGCACCTAAATCATGTTATATATGAAAATCTCTTATGCATTATGTTCTACTCTAATTATGTGAGATTTATCATAAATTTCATCCAACTTAGGCTCAACCCATTCAAAGCATCTTAGGACCTAAAAATAAAAAGATTACTCTAGCATTGAAGATCCTTTCTTGAAGCTTGAATATAAGTCTTCATGTTGTTGTAGTTGATTTATCCTTGTCCATAGTCTTTAAGCTTTAGCATTTGTCTTCATCAAAATTATGTTCTTGCATGCTTGCATTCACAACTATAGGAACTGATGGTCAAACGACTGAGTTCTCCTCAACTTGATCAAATCCTCATCCCAACTTCCCTCACTCTCCAAACGTGTGTTGACTCAGTAACACGCGTGTGTGACTTGGTCAGTTACATGTCCAAAAAAGTAAAGAAAAAGGAAAATAGAACAACGCATTTGTTGGAATCTTAACAATTCATTGATTTCCTTTCAAAATCTGGGTCCTTTTCCCATGAAAATCGAATGAGAGAAATCAATGAACTTTATGAATTGGTGCAGATGATGAAGGAAAATAATTGAAAGAGATAAATAAAAATTGAAAGAGCTCAATGAACTAAATAATTCATTCCCCTTTTCCTTTTATTTACTTTCAATTGCTTCATCTCACGCAAATCTTGTATAACAACCACTTTCCTTCTGAAATCAAAACTTGTTAAAAACCTCCTTGACATGATTCTGAAACAAAAACACAATTTTTTCTGCGACTCCTCTATACAAATTTGGGTGCTTTTTCTCTTTTCCACTCTTTGAAGTATTGCTCTGTTTTTTACTACTTTGTGTTTTCTTCCTCCTATCTTCATGAACATACTCTTATAGAAACACATACTCTTAGGCTCTAAGCTAAATGATGAATTAGAACACTGAGTGAACCACAATATTTATAAATGAGCAACCATTAATATTTCAACAAACGAAGAGACGTATAATCACACAACCATTAATATTTCAACAACCAAGAAACGCATAACCACTCAACCATTAATATTTCAACAACCAAGAAACGTCCTTTTCTGCTTATACCATTTGTTGTTTCTTTTATTTCTCTCATTCGGTACACGTGATATAAGAATACTTGAGTACTTGTTTGCTTTTCTTTCTTTATGCTCCTTCTTTTAATTAGAATAATCAATTTCCTGAAGGATTGCAAATCAATTTCTGCATCACCAATAAATGTTGTAAGAAAAAATATTAATTAAGGAAGGGATAAGAGAACAACAATTATCACAATGGGCTTTTGTGTTTTACTTAGGACTATTGACACTACTTTAAATTAAAACATGATACTAGATCTTTTTTAAATTAAGATTGTGAAGATTTTAAAGTTTTACCCATTTCTTGTGAAACTTTCCACTTCAAACAAGTACCGGATAGATATACTGATGTATACATTATTTCCTTGGCCAGTGCAATCAAAATTCCCATCAATCCACATCTCCAAGAAGTAATGGAGTCAAGAATTTAATTTTAACATAAAAGTAAATAACTTTATAAAACCCAAAAATAATAATGACAAATTTAATACCATGATATTTGATGTCTAAGTTGGTGTACATCAAATATTTACTCATGTGAGCAATATTATTTGTATAGCAGGAAGGGATGCAAAAATGAGATACCGTCATTATATTCTTTCTTCTCTTTATGTAGGGGAGGTGTCACTCTTTCCTGTCCCTACTTGGAATACATAAAAGCATACATACGAAAACAGTAATGGCCGGTTGAACTAGAAAATGGGTGTGAAAACTTATCCATATATTGATATCATAATAATTATATTAGTTATACAATCATATCAATCAAAATCACTTAAAAATCTACCAGTTTTGATTTAAAACACACCAATTATATCGTTCAGTTTTAATTAAAATGTTGTAGGAAATCAAACACACAATCAGTAACCAACAACCAATAAAGTGTTGGTTTAATAGTATAAGGTACTAGTTGATTCTCAAGATGATAAAATGTAAAAGTTCGATTTCGGAAAGTGATACTTGTTGTTGGGAGAGGCAGACACATATCATGAAAAAGAATAATTTCTTATACTAAAAAGGGAGAGAAAATACCTAATACCAAAGGTAACCATCATTATCTTTATTAATACTAGCATGTTGACATGCACTGTCGTGCCTGTCAACCACTTTCCTATCGTTTGTAATGTATAGTTTGTATTTTATAAATTCAAATATAATTTTTTGCGCTAAATTTACGGTTGAATTTATTCAATTAGTCTAATATTCAATTTTTTAAATACACTTTTAAAATAAGAAGATAATAAGGATAAAATAAGAAAATAATATTATATGGTTTTTTTGGTAAAAATAAAAAGATATTGAGGGAAAAATAGAAAAACACAAATTACACCATAATGGGTGGTTATTTTGTGTTTTCCCTTTATTAATAGTATAGATTTTTAAAACATCATCTATAATAAAATTACACATTTTATTGGTAGACATTTTAGTTAGTGAAGACCGGGTATAGGTATTGGTGTACAGCTATACCAATATATCTTTATCCTAACCGTTTGGAGTACCGGGCATTGATAATATTGCATAAAATAAAATAAAAAATTACTTTTTCGATATTTCTATGCAATTCATTCACGGGCAAAAGCAACATCCACAACCAAGAGTACCTCCAAGCAAGACAGGAATTCTAAGTAGTACCAGAATGATGCCTGAAACAAACAGGACACAATCAAACTCTTGGAATAAAAATTTACACAGCTAATCGTTTTGCATTAGAGAAAATGAAAACAATTTGTCATCTTTTTTATTTCCTTTTTTATGTGAACTGAAGTATTTGTCTCTGTCTGTGTGTCGAGACTAACCTTTATAACATTCAAGATTCTATATTTCTTTTGCTCTTGTTACTTTTCTGCCTTGTGCACATGCATTCTAGATACAAGTGAAACTGAAAGACCACGTTTCTCTTGCCATCGTCATACCAACTTTACAAGCCAAAAGAAAACAAAATAAAATTAGTCAAAGATTTAAATGATGCTTACCCAGGAGACCATTACTACCAAAACTCTAATTGAAAAAATGCTACTCAAACTAAATAACTATGAAATACATCAAAAGCGAACAAGATGTTAGTTTAATGGTGCAAGTCTGCAAGGTATTGCTACAAACCTAAGATGATTAAAAATCAGAGTTTTAAAGCGACATTTATTGAGAGGTGCAATCACATAGTCCAATAGATTAGTTCTTTATCCATAAAGTTAGGGATATTACTAACAAAAATACACCAAAAGAAAATTGACCATGTATCACAATCAAAGTATATCTGTGTAAAAACTAAAACAAAGGCACAAATGTAAAAAGACAAGATGACAATATGTACAAGGGTTGTAATCAAAATGAAAAATACTTTTGCATTAGTTTTCTTACAATTCCAGACCCTTTTATAACATGGGCTCAAAGATGATCACACGTATATTTCACCAAACATTGAATCTTGAAATTATCTCTAATAGGTAGGTAGTTGAACATTTTATGACCACATTCAATTGCCCTGATTTTCTCCCTTGAATGTGTATTTTCCATTACTGGAATATAGTAAAATGTTAACGCAATAAAATAAATTTAATTTTTTTGGGTACAACAATAAAATAAATTTATTGAATACCATAAATACCTTGATACCAACCAATATAACGTAAATGTTATCAAAAGGTCTCTTTTATTTTATGTCTTTGTTTTTTCACCATACTTGTATTCTGCATAGCTAATTTGTTGAAAAAATTAAAAAAAACATTAATTATAGAATTACTTCTATACATATTATTACTTACTATATGTTTTAATTAATAATTTAAA
This sequence comes from Lupinus angustifolius, assembly GCF_001865875.1. Lineage (NCBI taxonomy): Eukaryota > Viridiplantae > Streptophyta > Magnoliopsida > Fabales > Fabaceae > Lupinus > Lupinus angustifolius. The sequence goes on along the minus strand of NW_017724184.1, from coordinate 9,615 downwards.
CTCATCAGTCTTACCCTGACTAAAAAGTTATTAGTATACCCAAAAACAATTATGAAATTCAACTCTTTTGTGTCCACATTCAAATTTCCCGATTCTCTCCCTTAAATGTCTACGTGCGTACGTTCCATGGCTGGAATAGAGTAAAATGTCAAACCAATAAATAAATATAGCGAATATCATAATTAACAATATATTGTTATAAATACCAAAGGGGTTCTTTTATTTATATACTTGTTTCCATATTTTATTCTATAGAGTTGAATCTGTTCAAAAATTAATTGATTTTAGTTTTAAAATGCAATTTATAGAAACTAATTATTATATGTTTTAAGCATCGTAACAATTTAAGCTTCGTCTTGTCCCGATTTTAAAATCAAACACTTTTATTTCTACATTCAATTGTCCCGATTCTCTCCCTTGAATCTCTACTTTCCATGGCCGGGATAAACTAAAATGTGAAAACATTAAAATAAATTTAGAGAATATCTTAATTACGGAAATGTTGTCATAATATCAAAAGAACTACTAATAATGTGTTGGTCTATTAGTATAGATCATCTGATTAAAAGATTAAGAATTCAATTCCTAATATCGAAATTTGTTGGGAGTTGTAAGCACATTCCAAAATGATTAATTTCTTAGCCAAAAAAGTGCAAAAAATACCCTTAAAAGAAGAATGTACCAAAAAATATCAAAAGAATCAAAAGGGTTCATTTTGTGTACTATAGAGCCTAATCTCTTTAAAAAATAAAATTTTAAGTATAAATGTATACAAATTAATTATTATTGGTACTATATTTGAGTTTTTTATCTGCAAAAATTTGTAGGGAGAGGATGAAGAGTGTGCATTTTTCAGGGTTTGTACCCAAATATCCAAATTTCATATTTGACAGCTTTACTAACTAAGTCCACTTTGGAAACTTAGTTTCCCGACTAAGGATTATTACTTATAGAATAAAGTATATCTTATATTAGGAGAAAATATTTCTCCTCGTATCAAAAATAATTTATCTACTTTAATTAGTAAAATATAACATGTGTACTATTTATTTAGTTTTAAAAATATTATTGTAGAAAATAATTAAATAGGTCATATATTATAATTTTAATTACTGAAGAAAATAATTTACTTCATTATACAATAAGATAATTTATTTAGGGCTCGTGTCTATTTTCTGTAAACAAGAATCAAAATTAAAATCTTGATATAAAAAAATTATCACTCTGAGAACAATTTTAAACTAGAAGCAATTTTGTTCAAACTGAGAATAACCAAGGTATGTGGGGCTGACTCTTCTAGCATGTATTTTTATCTAGAAGACTCGAAATATTTGTATCACAACTTGGACATATATATTTGCCTTTTACATAGGATAATTTTGGAAAAAGAAAAATATATATGTAATGATAATGCAAAAGATTTATACAGTGTTAGTGTATGATATATTATTTATATTTCATTATTATTAACTTTGCAAAAAAATTAATACACATAAATAATTGATGATCGTATATAAATTTTTATATTAACAGTATATAGATATTATATTCTTTAGAAAAACATTTAGGATGTGTCTAATTTGGCCACGTAAAACATTATTCGGTCTGAACATAAAAATTTGTGACAGTTCAACATGATAATTATAATATAAATTTTACTTTAAAATTAACATGTAATTTAGTTTGGTTTCTTTTTTTATTATCTATTATTTTCTATTTTAAGAAGATATAAATTAATTTTTTAATGTATTATATTTGTATTTTGATTAGCTGGAGAAAAATAATCATGCGAATTTTTTTATTGTTTAGATAAAATATCCAAATAAAAACAATAAAAAATAACAAACCAATGATATACAACCAAAAATACATTTTAAAATAATTGTGTACATATAATAAAATAATTATACCAAATGTACTATTATTAAACTCGGACAGATTATTGACTAAGTGGGGACTAGGTTAATTAGGTATTGGTTGGATCATTAGATTAGTGGTTAGAACATTAGATCAATGATTAGACCGATTCACTCGATTTATATTAAAAATTCTAAAAATTTATATTCTAGTTGGACGTATTATTGACTAAGTGGGGGCACTTTATTGATTAGTTACAAGTTGAACTATTAGAATATTGATTGGACTGATTGACTCGATTTATATTAAAATTCTAAAAATTTATAATTCTAGACAACATATTTAATAACTTTATACTCTAAATTTAAAAAAATTATCAACAAACAAATACATAATTAAACAACCAACAAAGAAAACTTTACTACAAAAAATGTCACAATTAAGTTGAAATCATCATAAAATAACATAGGTTTTACACTTTAAGTGCAACATTAACTTATAAATTAAATAATTAAAGTTTTATTAGAACATAAACTATCAAATGACAATCATAACTACAAATAAGTTTAAAGTACTGAATTATTTTTCCATCTTAAAATGACATCGTTTCAATTTTTTATAAATTATATTTTTTGATTGACTCGACAAGCCCAACTGACAAAGTTAATGGTTTATAATTAAATTAAGTGAATTGAATTTGTTCAAATCATTGAGATGTCCAGTTTATAGTTGGATTGCTTGTACCATCATTCAAACATGATTTTATAACGTTGTGCGCAAATCAGTTATGTTTAATAAAGGACAATGAAATCCAATGCAACATAATGATTCTTTTAAATAAACCATCCAAAATAAAGTTAACTATCATTAGTTATAGATTTTTTTATTGGTATTTGATATTTGTGTTGTATAATATCAACACTTGTGTTCTTTGGTCTTGAAAAGGTGGATCTAGATGATAGAAACCTGCTTGATTCTTCTAGTATCGCCTGATAAATGCTTGAACCCTCTAAAGACGTACCTGAAAAAGTTATTCGATGATCAAGTCAATACATGAGAGATATGTAGAATATCAGAAAATAATAAGAGATTTGTGAAAGAGCTAATGAGTAAGTGAATGTGTAAGTAAACTTCTTTAAGGAGGAGAACCCTTATTTATAGTGGAGAAATGATAGGAATATTATTTTGTAGATGTTGGTCTGACCAACCAAATGACATGTCAAGCCTGTCATAGACAAACAAATGTTGTTTTTCCCATGTGAGATGACTTTGGCATATATGTACCTAGTGGAATGTTGTCTTTTGCTCGTATTGGCATGTGTATTTATGTCATTGGTCCATTCTGTCTTCTCCACTATAAATAGGGTGAGAACCCATATTTATAGTGGAGAAGTGAGAGGAATACCCTTTTATAGATGTTGTTGGCATGACCGATCAAATGGCATGCCGAGTTTGTCCTAGAAAAATGAAGGTTATTTTTCTAATGTGAGGGACTTTGACAGATATATACCTAGCGGGAAGTTGTCTTTTACTCATATTGGCATATGTAATTATGTCATTAGTCCATTTTGTCTAATGTTGAGAGATATAGTTGCTGCTAAGAGGTACAGTAAAGCATGAGTAGCATGCGGGAAGTAGCAGAGGTCTAGGTTGTTCAATCTGAGGAAACAATTCTATGTAGGTGGCGCAATAGAGTGGTAGCAAGGGTGTGCCACGTGTTGTCTTATCATTGACATGCTACTTCTTTTCGTTTTCCCGATCTTTTTGGTCCTTACCCCGGGAGGGGTTGGGGATTATGCATTTTATTTGGCTTTTGAGATTCTCTATTTTCCTTGCATGGTCATGACATGTCTTTTTGATGTGGGATGGAAAAACCTAAAAAACTAAAGTAAAATCAAATATATTAATTAGCATCTAGCTTTTTCTATTGAGTGAATTGCAATCATTTAATTCGTGGGATGCAATAAAACAATAATGAATAAGACGACAAGAGGCAATGAACCAATGGCTATGCATAGGTGACATTAGGTATAATACAAGATTGTTAAGGGTATGTTTTGTTTATGCGGCTATCAAAATGTGACGCTGCCCAAAATGTGCAAAAAAAAAAAAATTAATCGTGCCATCTCTAGGCTAAAACAGTTCGTATCTCTATTTCCGAAACCAAAATGTGCAAGCAGATTATCAATCATGTCATCTCTAGGATAAAACAGTTTTTATCTCTATTTTCAAATTCTTACTGCATTGTACACCCACAATATGCCTACTAGTGCAAATGCTCAAAATATCCAGAGTTTGGCTACCTGTGCCAATTCTACTTTTCCACAATCTGGCTACTAATAAGTTCTCAAAATTCCACAATTTGACTGTCTAAATGAGGGAGGCTTCTATTTAAAGCACGAGGCCCTCATTGGCCAAGTCGAACTGACGACCTAGATTGAAGATCTCGTCCCAATCGACCACTATTGGTTAACAATGGTTCTAACTTCACCTAGTGAGTGTGAATAGGTGGTTCAAGTAACAAACAAAACCAAATCGAATACAAAAGTTAATCTAAAAAATTAATGGTTTTAATCGATTAAATGATTGCTTAATCAATTAACAAAAAGCTTGAGTTAATCGATTAACCTGCTGGTTTTCTTGAAAATATTTTGGTTTTTGATGTAGCAAGAAAACACTGATTAATCTGGTCTATTATGCACTTAAATAGATTAATGAAATTGATTCACAGATTCACTTATGAAATGATCTATATATGAATGTAATCACATAAAGCGAAAATACAATAATTGCATGAAGTAAAAGAGTAGGGAAAGAGAGAAGACAACAACCAATTTATCCTGGTTCGATTTCAATTCAGTATAATCTACATGTAGTCATCCCCTTATGATCTTTGAAGATTTGTTTTACTAAGAAGAAATCAAATGTTTATAGAAAACACTTCTTCCACCAAGAATTCTCTTGGACCTAGCTTCTAATGGTTTCACACCACTTCTAAACAAGTATACCCAAAGATACATCTTCTTGGAACTTGACAGCAGCCTAGATTTCTCATAAGTTTCTCTCTTCCTCCAATGTAATACCTCACACCCAAAGAAGCAAATTTACAAATTGATCGTAAAAATGTGTACAAAGTTCTTTGCACCTATGATGTGTTAATCATACACTAATATTCAGAACAAAATTATTCTTTGTTGAATCTCACAATCCTATAGATGAATATGAATAATTATGAGTCACAAAAGGAAAATCTTTGAAATCAATCAATATTTGAAAATAAACACTTCCAAAGATTCACAATGCTCTCTTTTTTTACATGAAAGTTTCTTTCACTCTTTTCAAAAATCACTCTTGAAAAAAACGTGTATCAATATTGCATCGAGTTTCTATAAAATATAAAATTATTTCTTGTTTTTGCACATGAGAAAGGATGGTCAAATACCATTCAGTTTCAAACTGTTTTCTATTGGGGATAATTGATTTAATAACCACTTAATCGATTAACATTTCTTTAAAACGTCCAAGATCCCAAAAACAGAAACTGACTTAATCAGTTAACCATATCCTTACGATTAATTGGTTTCCCATTTTTAAAGACTTAATCGATTAACCAATATCTTAATTGATTAATAGTTTTCTGAAAAGACCTAGTTAATTTTGCATGAACCTCTAACATGAATGATTGATGCATGATAGTGAAAATAATGTAAGTATGAATGCACCAAAATCATATATGTGTATACTAGATGCACCTAAATCATGTTATATATGAAAATCTCTTATGCATTATGTTCTACTCTAATTATGTGAGATTTATCATAAATTTCATCCAACTTAGGCTCAACCCATTCAAAGCATCTTAGGACCTAAAAATAAAAAGATTACTCTAGCATTGAAGATCCTTTCTTGAAGCTTGAATATAAGTCTTCATGTTGTTGTAGTTGATTTATCCTTGTCCATAGTCTTTAAGCTTTAGCATTTGTCTTCATCAAAATTATGTTCTTGCATGCTTGCATTCACAACTATAGGAACTGATGGTCAAACGACTGAGTTCTCCTCAACTTGATCAAATCCTCATCCCAACTTCCCTCACTCTCCAAACGTGTGTTGACTCAGTAACACGCGTGTGTGACTTGGTCAGTTACATGTCCAAAAAAGTAAAGAAAAAGGAAAATAGAACAACGCATTTGTTGGAATCTTAACAATTCATTGATTTCCTTTCAAAATCTGGGTCCTTTTCCCATGAAAATCGAATGAGAGAAATCAATGAACTTTATGAATTGGTGCAGATGATGAAGGAAAATAATTGAAAGAGATAAATAAAAATTGAAAGAGCTCAATGAACTAAATAATTCATTCCCCTTTTCCTTTTATTTACTTTCAATTGCTTCATCTCACGCAAATCTTGTATAACAACCACTTTCCTTCTGAAATCAAAACTTGTTAAAAACCTCCTTGACATGATTCTGAAACAAAAACACAATTTTTTCTGCGACTCCTCTATACAAATTTGGGTGCTTTTTCTCTTTTCCACTCTTTGAAGTATTGCTCTGTTTTTTACTACTTTGTGTTTTCTTCCTCCTATCTTCATGAACATACTCTTATAGAAACACATACTCTTAGGCTCTAAGCTAAATGATGAATTAGAACACTGAGTGAACCACAATATTTATAAATGAGCAACCATTAATATTTCAACAAACGAAGAGACGTATAATCACACAACCATTAATATTTCAACAACCAAGAAACGCATAACCACTCAACCATTAATATTTCAACAAACGACGAGACGCATTACTACTTCACCATTAATTTCTCGGACGCTTAAAAAGTCGTAAAATATCAACGACGCTTAATTAAGCAAGTGCGGTTACTATGTAATCTTCAATAGGACTTCCTTAAATATGCGATGTTGCATATATTCCCATCAACAACGCTTTCTATCAAATGCGCTGTTAAAAATAAATCATTCAAGTTAGGGCTAACGTTACTGATGTTCAACAGCGCATCATCAAGAATGCGCTGTTGAAGTTACACAAATTGAGAGCGCTTGTTTTATTATGCGTTGCTGATGTTCTTCTGCCTCATTTTCAACAGCGTCGTTTAAAATTCCACTGTTGAATGGCCGCTGCATATTACGATATCTGGCGTAGTGTCGTGTGAGTCATCATCCACCACAAAACCTATTGTACTACTTGGGGTACACCCCTTAGAAAGCACTAAATGCTTATAAAGCATTTCAAAGTCTCTCCTCCATCTTATATTGGATTTAGACTTTTTTCATTTAACACCCAAAAGTATCATTTATGACCTTATTGATGTGCCATTAAAATGGTCAAGTTCCAACAATCCCCACTTAAAATTAAAAACGGATTTCCAGAATTTTCTGTGGTCTCCATAAGATTTTCTGTGGTCTCCAGAATTTATGACCTTATTAGTGCAAGCTCATGTTGAAAGTAACTATCTATCAGTGTTGTGCTTACAACATATTTGTTATTTCTTATCGTTATAAAAATGGTTGTCAGTCTTTGTAATAGTCATTGTACTATCACAATGGACCAACATAGCTAATACCAGTTTTTCGATTAGAGAATCTCTGCAAACAAGCTTCTCAATCATCTTGCTTCTTCATTAGTTATTTCTAATGCTATCATCTCAGCTTCCATAGTGGACTGAGCCAAAATAATCTCTTTTTTTACTTCCAAGAAATACTCTTGCCAACTATGGTTAATATATGGCACTAGTTGGTTTAGAATCATCTGAAAGAGTGTTCCAATCACCACCGCTGAATCCTTTTACGACGGTTGGAAATCTTTGATAGTATAATCTAAGGTTCATTTTTATCTTCAAGTACCTCATAACCCTTTCTATAGCATGTCAATGTTTCATACTATGACTACTAGTAAACCAACCTAATAAGTCCATAACATAGGCAACTTAGGTCTAGTATAATCATAGTCATACCGAAGGTTGCCAATGATGCTAGTATATTCACCTTGTCTTAAACCTTTATCGATGTTCCTAAATAGTTTTATATTTGGATCATATTGTGTGCTAGAAGGTTTATAGTCAAAATATTTATATTTCTTAAAGACTTTCTCCACACAGTGAGTTTAATACAAAGAAATTCATTCTTTTGATTTAGTAATATTTATACCAATGATTATCCTTGTCTTCTCAAGGTCTTTCATATCAAAGATGTTACACAACAATAATTGTACATTATTTATAACATAAGTGTTGGAACCAAATATGAGTAAGTCATCTACATAGAAACATATAATAGTGCAAATGTTGTTTTCTGATTTATAATAAATGTATTTATCACTTTTATTTATCTTACAAATAATTACATTGTCAAACTTTTCATGTCACTGTTTAAGTGTTTGATTAAGACCATATAACGACTTATCTAACTTGCATACCATATTTTCTTACCAATAATAATAATGAAACAAAAACAGAAAAATAATGAATTTTTGAATTAACTTGTGTTTTCATTTGTACCAAATATGATTTGGGACTTAAAGTGGGACAATTTATTCTGAACAGCAGACATGAAAAATGTAAAAAAATGAGATCACAAAACAAGATTCAATTGGTTTCTAATGAAATTCCAAGTAGTTTCGAAACAGAAAATGACAAGAGGGAAAACTGCCTTCGCCAGCTAGCAACAAGCCAGTATCCTATTCTTTTTATTCCTAATTGCTTTTGTTATCCGTATATCAAATTTTAATCCTCAAGTTTGATATAGCATACATTTAATTATCCATAACTTGACGCATAAAAAAAGTACATTAAAGCAACTAAAGGACATGAATTGATGTTTTGAAAGGACATAAATGAATATCTCTATTTTTATGTAGATAAAACGTATCCTACCAACCCATTAAATTTTCACTAATAGTTTAATTGCAATCAATCCCTTTGGCTTTATGGGATTTTTTAGATATCTACATATAAAGATCAAATAATAGTAATGATAATTAGAGATAATTTTATTTGTGAAACCATGGGGAGGAGCGGAAGCCCTACAATCTTTTTGAAAAAAGTATTGAAATATCAAAGTATTGAGGTATGATCGGATATCTTCTATATTTAATTGTCAATAGACCTGATATCATGTTGAGTGTATATTTGTGTGCATGTTATCACTCTAAACCAAAAGAATCACACTTAGTTGTTGTTAATCGATTACCCACTATCAGTAATCGATTACTTAGAGTTGGTGCATGATATTTCAGATTTCAAAATGAAATGTTTTCACTCCAAACGAAATCTCTTCATTCCAAACAATTTCTACTATTTCATAAAGGCACAATGACTGATTGGAAAGCCTATTTAAAGGCATTAGAACTCACAATGAAAACAACTTTTTGAGCAACTCTTTCACACTTTTCTCACAACTTTCCTACACTTTTTCTGAAATAATTTTCTTCACTTCTAAGCAACTTGCACTCAAACTTTCAAAGTCATTTTTAGAGATGCTTGAAGTAAAGTGTTTCAAAGTTTTATAAACTTAAAGAACATTATTACTAAGTATACAAAGTGTTGCTTGAAGTAGAGTTGATTGAATTGCAAGTGTTATTATATTTCATACTTGTAAAGGCAATCCAAAGCCATCATTCAAATTCTTCATTCATTGTAATAACTTTCTTTCACGGGGTGTGAGTAGAAAGGGGATAGAGTTACTTGGAAATGTGTTTTCCAATGGTATAACTATTAGTGAGTGTGTAAGGTACATAGAGATCTCGG
>NW_017724183.1:0-215 GCF_001865875.1 Lupinus angustifolius | reverse complement strand
AGGAGTAGAATGAGGATGAGGATGCGGAAGAGGATGAGGATCAAGAGGAGGATAGGATGAGGATGTGTATGAGGAGGAGGATGAGGATATGATGAGGAGGAGAATGAGGAGGAGAATAGGATGAGGAAGAGGAAGAGGATGAGGATGAGGATAGGATGAGGATGAGATGAGCAAGAGGATGAGGACGAGGATGAGGATAAGAGGAGGACGAGAAT
>NW_017724182.1:0-18544 GCF_001865875.1 Lupinus angustifolius | reverse complement strand
CTTCGCATCAATCATGAACTTTAAGCTCTTCCAAATGGATGTTAAGAGCGCATTTTTAAATGGCTATATTCAAGAGGAGGTGTACGTAGACCAACCATCAGGGTTTGAAAACTTCAAATACTCGAACCATGTGTATAAACTCAAGAAGGCCCTTTATGGCCTAAAACAGGATCCAAGAGCCTGGTACGACAGATTGAGCTCGTTCCTATTAGAAAAGGGTTCGAAAGGGGTTTGGTCGACACCACTCTCTTTATCCGTAGATTAGATAATCAATTTTACTTGTTCAAATATATGTTGATGATATTATCTTCGGATCTACTAATGACATCCTTTGTAAGGAATTTTCTAAGTTGATGCAGGGCGAGTTCGAGAAGTCGATGATGGGTGAGCTGACTTTCTTCCTTGGGCTTCAGATTAAACAAATGGAAAGTGGCATCTTCATTCATCAATCGAAATACTGCAAAGAATTACTTAAGAAATTTGATATGGAGCAATGTAAAGATGCATCCACACCTATGGCGTCCACATGTTATCTTGATAAAGACGAAAAGGGAAAAGCTATTGAGGTAACCAAATATCGTGGGATTATCGGCTCTCTACTGTATTCGACTGCTAGCCGCCCCGATATTATGTTTAGCATTTGTATGTGTGCTAGATTTTAAGGTTTTCCAAAAGAATCACATTATATTGTTGTTAAACGTATCATGAGATATTTAAAAGGAAGAATAAATATGGGATTATGGTATTCTAGAGATGCCTCTTTATCCTGGATAGGTTACTCTGATTCTGACTTCGCTGGGTGTAAGTTGGATCGAAAGAGCACTAGTGGGACTTGTCATCTATTAGGCAGTACCTTAGTGGCATGACATAGCAAAAAGCAAGCGTGCGTTGCTTTGTCCACCGCAGAAGCGGAATACATTGCCGCTGGCGTGTGTTGCGCTCAAATCCTTTGGATGTAGCAGCAACTTAAGGACTTTGGGCTTAAATTAGAAAAGATCCCCATTAAGTGTGATAATACGAGTTCCATCAACCTTTCCAAGAATCCCGTTTTGCATTCAAGAACCAAGCATATTGAAATAAGGCATCATTTTTTGCATGATCATGTTCAAAAAGGTGATTGTGTGCTAGAATTTTTAGAAACATCTAAGCAATTAGCGGATATTTTCATCAAGCCCCTCTAACGGGATACTTTCTATATTCTTCGAAGAGAAGTAGTAATCCTTGATGAAAAATATCTTGATTGAACTTATGTTATTGCCTTACATGATCATTTGCCTTGTATGATTCAAAATGTAAACATGTTGAATGCTAGCTATTCCTTGTATGATCCATGATTCTGTGAATAAGATCTATGTATATATGTGACTGCTCAAAAATTATTTTTTAAACGTTTGAAATCCTTGCATGCCTTTAAAAACATCCAAAACGATGTATCTGATGCATTTAATCGATTAAAGCCCTTTGTTAATCAATTACCTGGGTGGAATTTTCTAAAACCTGGTATTTTTAACTCAGGTTAATCTATTAAGACAAGCAATTAATCAATTAACGGCACCAGTATAACAGAAACATAAGCGTTTCTGGACATTTTTCAAAACCTCCATCATCTCCTTTTCTCTCAAATCTCAGAGGAACAAGTTCAACATCATCCCTAAACTCTAACCTATCCTAAACCGAATAATCCTACCCCATTTCCACTCCACAAACCTACTTCTCCATCTCAAATTTCCAAGAAATCCGGTTTCCCCTAAATTCAAAACCGTAAGTTAGGTTTTCCTTAAATCCCTCCATTAAACCTTCAACTCAGTTCAGTTTTAGCTAAAATGGAGAGAGGACATGCAAAAAGAGTTAAGACAACCGCTCAACATCCACCACGTGCTCCAAAACCCGTGCCATCAAGTCAACAGGCAAGGTAGGACCGTGGGGACCTGTATTACTCGTTGATTATGCAAGAAATCCGGTTGCTTAAATTTTAGGGAAGGAAACCCACATACATAAGGTTTGCAAATCTAACTTGGTTAGCGGAACAAAATTTTGATTTTCTGCATGGTGTGCAAGCACAAGCGATTGTCCTCTTCTTGGAATTGAAAGGTAATATCTACCCTGATCTAGTTAGGGAATATTATGCGAATTTTAGATATAAGGATGGAAAGTATTGGTCGATGATTGCTGGAAAATTGTTTGAGCTGAATGAGGCTATATTCATGAACGTTGGTGGTTTATCGTGTAATGGTGCTAGCTTATGAGATTGTGGTTGGGCAAACAGCAACACTTTTGATGCTGCTAAATCTTGTTTGAGGAGATCTTAATTGTATGTTCAGGATGAATTAACAAAAGTTGGGTCGTTGTTTGTAGAGAATAGGCTCCTACATTATATGATTGCCTATATTCCGCTTCAGAGGAACACAAATCAGGCACAACCTACTGTGAATGATTTGAGGTTCATTTTTGATGTAATGGAGAATATAATTATCAACTGGCCTGAAGATATTCTGAAGGTCATGTACAGTGTCTCCACTTCAAAATCAAGGCTGCTTCCCTATAGTATTTTCATTTCGCGCGTTATTGACTATTTGCATATTGATGTCTCGAATACTATAGTTATGGAATGTTATGATAAGGATCACTTGATTGGTGAGAGTTTGATTCATGAGATGGGCATATATGAGTATGGCAACACATGGCAATATCAGGATGATTTTAACACTGTGAATCTTGACCCCTCTGGTGAGGATGTTCAAGATGATACTCAAGAGCCATATGCTACTACTCAGGGGGAGTCTTCTGGACATGCATCACAAGAACCAATTTTTGGGCAAGCTTACCTGGATGCTATGGAGCAACGTCTCAACAACAGGATGGATCTTCACTTTCAGTCTCTAAAGGACTCATACCATACAAATTTGGAGAATTTTGAGGAGCGCCAGAATGCTTACATTAATAATCATTATCAATCCTTGAGGAACTTCATTCAGACAACTACTTATTCACAAAACAGGATGTTGTATGCAGAGTTTAACAAGTTGAGTACTCTCATCAAGGGTGGTTGTAGATCGACCATTCCTGACAACGAAAACCTTCCACCTCATCCCTAGTTAGGAGGCCTTAGATCTTTCGGTTTATCCTTCCTAGTTTATGGACTTTGTGGTTCCTTGTTACCCTCTTGAGAACTTATTTTCTATTTCATGCTTTTGCATTTCTGGGTTGTAATAACTCTTATCTTCTGCTGATTTGCACTTTACTGCGTTGCAATTGATACAATACTTTATTGATTTCAAATTGTCTTTCTCATGTTTAAATGGTAATTATGTCACAAATAGTATACACTTATGTTTAATGGATCTTGATCATGTTTGGTGTATGTATCCACAATGAAGTGATTAAGCCTACTGCTTATTGTTCAAGTTATATCACTGCTTAATCATTTCATGCTTAAATTGAATTAACATAGCCTTTCATGCCATTAAATTAATTATGTTGCTGTTTTCTGTCCATTTAATCGGTTAAGTTGTGCTGTTAATCAATTAAATGATGTATATATGTGCATTTGTTCAAGTTTCTTACAGCTGATTGATTGATTAATCACCCAAAATTAATTGATTAATTACAGTCTGTCATAACTACAATAACTCTTCTGGCTTTTGACTAGAATTGAATACTTGTATCTTTTTGATAATGTTAAAAGGGAGAGAAAGGTTGCTTGTTGTGTTTGATATATTTGAAGGTTGTATAATCCGTAATATCATTGCTTACCTAAGGGGGAGCAAAGGCGCTTCAACTTTGAATAACAAACATTATGCAAATTCATCGTCAAGCTAACTCATCAAATGTAATGTAATATTTTGATGTGGTATTTGTCATCATAGAAAAAGGGGAGATTGAAAGTGCAAAGTGTCAAGGATCGCACTAGCAATGCTTTGCCTATGTTTTGATGAAGACAAGGTTTTATCAAAGCTTGAAGATGGCTCAATAATCAACATGCCTAGAAGTCATTGGTCATATCTAGACTAGGTTATATCAATAGAGTCATTATTCTAAGTAGTTTGGGATGTGTGCCTTAGTAAGTGAGTATAGGTGAGGCAAACCTAGATGCAAGTCTCTCAAGCCATTATAATTGTCATATCATATTCATGAGATATATCATCTAGTTAATTGTATGTTCATCTATTAATCATACATGTTATATGTGCATATTAGGCATAATATAATTGCTAAAACATGTACATGAGTTAAGCATAACATATGAGTAGTTTGCCTTTTGAATCACATGTTTTAATATGCTGGTTAATTGATTAACGTGGTAACTTAATCGATTAACTCAATTGTTTTTTCTGTTATACCTGTTTTTCTGTTACAAGTGTTTTTTGTTTTATCATGTTATACTGGTTAATCGATTAACGTTGTAACTTAATCGATTAACATGTTTGTTTTATGTTTTAATTATTTTTTGTTTTAACTGCTTAACTAATTGCAATGGTTTGAAGTATCAAATCTGTTTTGTATAAGTTTAGGAAAATGGCAGAGATGTGTAGCATTGCATACTATTGTTTAGGATTGCTTAGAAAGCATATGTTTGTGATTTATCTTGTATTTTTCAGAGAAAAATGCATGGGTGAAGAAGAGAGATTAACATGCCTTATTGAAGTTGTTCATTGTGATTTGCATGATGTTTTTCATATGCTTAATCTCATCCTTTTATTTCTCACATGTTCATGCATTCTTGATAGAGATTCTTAGATAGATATGTTGTGTTTACTATTTTTGATTAACTCACATATGCATGATGGCTTCAGTGATGTGTGAGTGGGTTAGTCTTTAAGGTTATTCATAGTTATAATTTGAGTATTATTGTACTTGGTAAACCTTGTTTTTGTAATATGTTTTTGTGTGTATTGGATTAGTCTCTTGGTGTCTTCCCACCACAAAGATAGAGTGATTCTTCACCAAGATTAGGAGGTCTTGAATTGAGAACGAGAATCTTGGCTGGGGCTGGTTCGTGAGAAAGGTTTTTTCAGGTGATAGGTAGAGTCAAACCAAGGATTAGATGTTCTAGGAATTCAAGAAAGAAGCATCTTGAGTCTTTTAAATTGAATTGGTGTAAGTGATTATACTTGTATTCAATATAGGGAAGAAGAAAATATCCCAAGATCAGAAGGGGAGGCCTGGATGGAGTTTGCAGTGGACTGTAAACGAACCCTAAAGGACAAGAAGCGTAGAAGAACAAATGTCATATCAGAAGATAAAGATGATGGTTCAAATATAGAACTCAAAATTAAGGAGCAAATGCACATTTCCTTGATGACTTCACACAACTCAAATGACAATTATGAGGTTAGTAACTCTGAACCAAATGATACATTTTCATATGATGAATTACGAAATGCTTTTAATGATTTGCGTCAAGAATATGTTAAGCTTTCCAAACTTTTCCTAAAACAAAGAAATATAATTTTTATTTTGGAAAGCCATAACAATGTTCTAAAGAAATATATTGAAGAACCCAATTCTTCCTCATGTCAAAAATGTGTTGCTCTTGAAACTAAAGTTTCAACATTAAGTCTTGAACTTAATAAACTCAACAAGAAAAGTCACAATTTAGACAAGATCATAAAAGTCAAAAGATATTCAACAGACCGTAGCGGTCTTGGCTATGCAAATAGTCATGTGGCTAAAAACGAGAATGTCTTCGGAAAAACGATAATGGGAAGGTGCTAACACTTGTCATATTAGAAAATATAGTATGTCATCTGGCTAATATAAATGGATAGAGAAAGGTGCTAACCCCGTATGACCCAAATCACATTGGGTGCCTAGAAAATCTTTGTAATTTGTTTTGCAAGAGTGCTTGAAAGCCACAAGAAAAAATGTGTTATCATAATAACGACTGTTGAAAGCACATAGCACGTGGAGATTGAAAATTATCATTTATTCAAGTAAGAAAGGCCTTTCTACCTATGCATAGAACATCAAAAGAAAAATACTTGGTATAAGTAACATTGTTTTTATATTTATTTTATCTAAGTGCATGGTATGATCTTCTAACAAACTTTTTAACTGATAAAGGATTCACTAAAGGAAAGGTCGAAATTTTATTATTTGTTAATAAAATAGATCATCATGCTTTGCTTGTTCAAATCTATGTTGATGATATTAATTTCGATTCTACTAACGATCTTCTGTGTAGTGAATTTGGTAAGATGATGTAAGGGGAGTTTGAGATGTCCATGGTGGGAAAGTTGAACTACTTCCTTGGACTACAAATCAAACAACTCAAGGACGACATCTTTGTTTGGCAGTCTAAATAATGCAGGGATCTGCTAAAACACTTTGAAATGGATGACTGCGAACCTATTGCCACTCCTATGGGTTCTGGAACATACATTAATGCTGATGACACTAGTAAATGCGTTGACATCTCTAAGTATCGAGGTATGATTGGTTTCCTTCTTTACCTTAATGCAAGTAGACCTGATATTATGTTTAGTGTCTATTTGTGTGCACGTTATCAATCAAAAACCTAAAGAGTCACATCTTACTACCGTAAAAAGGATATTAAAATATCTTAAAAGCACATTTGATGTAAGATTATGCTATCCTAAAGGAAGTATATGTAATTTGGTGGGATATTCGGATTCAGACTTTGCTAGATGCAAATCTAAGAGGAAAATTACATGTGGTACTTGTCATATCCTTGGAAATGCCCAACCTACGAAAAAATCAAAGCAATACTTTCTCCCCATTTTGGTATGATCAAAATGCTGTGAAATAGTACAATCAGCTTTGCCAAAAGTAGGAAAAATATAATAGTTGATACTAACTAACTTAATCAAACAAAATTATTATGTATGATCATGTAGTTTTCATGAATTGAACAATTATACAAAATTTATTCAGGATAATCGATTATCACAGTATGGTAATCGATTATCATACCAGATAATTAGAATGATCATTTTGTTACATGATATGCAATTTTTATAACATGTTTAAACACCATATTTAACCATTTTAAGATATAATTCAACATAGAGTGACTAGGCTACTTGATATACGCAATATGAGCATGGACCAAGCACTCATGAATACAAAAATGGTAAATATGAAAGTAAGATTGCATAATGACAATACCAAAATATCATAAGTAGCAAGTTTATAACGATTACATACCAGCAAGTTAGCAAAGCAAACACAATAACAATAAAACGAAATGAAGTCTAGAAATACAAATAACAAGTTGCAACCACACACAAAACACAACCTAACACCTAACTAGGATAACTAGGAAAACCTAAGCTAAACTAGCTGCTAGGTGGATGAGA
The DNA here is from genome assembly GCF_001865875.1 of Lupinus angustifolius. Taxonomy (NCBI): domain Eukaryota; kingdom Viridiplantae; phylum Streptophyta; class Magnoliopsida; order Fabales; family Fabaceae; genus Lupinus; species Lupinus angustifolius. Next base: position 11,225 of record NW_017724182.1, on the reverse strand, counting down.
AGGAGGTAGGTTGTTAAGGGTTCGGCCGACAAAGACAATGCACTCAATCTCTTGGACTAGTCATTCCTCTTGCCTCTAGAACTTAGCCCACATAGTATATGTCAAAGTCTAGAAACATGTATCAATTTGTGCATTGAGGCGCTATTCCATAGCATCAAGATGAGAAATCCCAAATGGAGGTTCACTAGCCATATGGGACACCTCAGCATGATGTTCTTCTAGATTAGGCTCACTAGGAATATTGGCATTCTCATCATCAGAAAACTGAATATTAATTATTGTGTGATCCTCTTGGTACTTCCAATCACCACTGTATTTGTATATCCCCATCTTGCGTAGCAAGTTATCACCCACAAGATTTTACGAGCATCCACAGTCATAATTTCTTTGGTGGAAGCATCAATTCCCAAGTGATCAATGATATGTGAGATGAAAATTCCATATGCCAAAGGTTTGGAGGACGAGGGAGCAATGCCATACATAAGTTTTAGAATTTTTGCAACCCAATTCACCATAATTCCCTCTCGTATAGCAAACACAAGTTTTAGATAATTTATGGTAGGTTGAGCATGGTTTGTATTTCTATGAACTAAGATATACACAATGATGTAATTAAGCAGTCTATTTTCAACAAAAAATGCTCTGAATTTCGTCGCTTCTCCTTGAGCATACACATGTGTTCCTCGGAGGTATGATTTATACATTTCGTCCCAATCGAAAGATTCCCAAGCTTCGTCATGGCAATATCTCCCAGAGAAGACCCCTCACTTGTCAATCCACCAACATTAAAAAATAACTCAGAATCCAAATTAAATAACTTTCCCTTTACCAAAGTCATATAAAAACCATCTTCATACTGAAAATTAGCATAAAATTCCCTAGCGAGAGAAGGATAGATGTTATCATTTAACTCAACAAAATTAGACACAATGTGTGCCTCTAACTGATGAGTAAAATCAAAGCCATGTTGAGTAATTTTATTTTTAGACAACTAATTTTGAAGAAAATAGAAAGGGAATTTCGGTATGTGAGAATTGGGTTTATGAAAGAGAAACCTAGAAAATACACTTGAATATGTTTTACTTATATAAATAATCAATTATCTATAGATGGTAATCGATTACCGGGGAGGGAGTTTTCTGAAGTTTTAAAAAAAATTCTCCAGGTAATCTATTATTAGATATACCTAATCGATTATCTTGAAAATAATTTTGCCCAGGTAATCGATTATTTAAAGTCATAATCGATTATTATTAGTAAAATCTTAGATTTAAGATAATTTCATGAATTCTAGGTAAATGACAAGTAAGATCTAACCTAAGAGACTGTCACACATTACTAAACAAGTAGAAACAATCAGGAAATCATTTATGTAGAAGAATCAAACATTTTAAGTCAAATAGCATATATTAGAGGCATGATTCTTGAATGCAAAATGAGATTCTTAGATAGGTTAATGGCACCAGTGTTGTTACACTTGATAGGAATTTTATCAAGCTTAAGACCAAAGTCTGACAATTGTTGCTTCATCCAAAGGATTTGAGCGCAACACACACTAGTGGTAATGTATTCCGCTTCGGCGGTAGATAAAGAAACACATGTTTGATTTTTACTATGCCATGATAATAGGGGGCTACCTAATAAGTGGCAAGTCCCATTGTACTCTTACAATCCAATTTTCATCCGTAAAAATAAGAACCAGAGTACCCTATAAAAGAAAGAGAGACACCCCTAGGATAGAATAGTCCCATATTAGTAGATCCTTCTTAGTATTTCATGATTCATTTTACTGCAGAAAAATGAGACTCTTTAGGTAAGGATTTATACCTTGCACACATACATATACTAAACATGATATCAGGTGAGCTATATGTTAGATATAATAAAGAACCAATTATGCCATGATATTTTGTCCATCAAGATAACACGATGATGCCATCGGAGTGGAAGCTTCCTTTGACTTTTCCATTTCGAAACGCTTCAAAAGCTCCTTGAAGTATTTTGCTTGATGGACAAATATTCCATTACTCATCTACTTTATTTGTACCCTTGGGAAGAATGTTAACTCTCCCATCGTCGACATTTCGAACTTCCTTTCATTAAAATAGAAAATTTCTTACACAAAGCACCATTAGTAGCTCCGAAAATAATATCATCAATATAAATTTGTACTAACAAAATATTATTTTTTGATTTAGATATAATGAGTGTAGTGTCAACCTTTCCTCTTATAAACTCTTTTTTCCAAAAGAAACGAGATTAGTCTATCGTACCAAGCTCTAGGGGCTTGTTTCAACCCATATAAAGCCTTTTTATAGGGTATTTATGATTTTCAAATCCAGGAGGTTGCTTAACATACACCTCTTCTTGAATGTACCCAATCAAGAAAGCGCTTTTCACATTCATTTGGAAGAGTTTGGAATTCATTATCGAAGCATAGGCTAATAGGATTCTAATGGCTTCTAACCTCGCAACAGGGGCGTAGATTTCGTTATAGTCAATTCCTTCCTCTAGATTATAACCTTGAGCCACTAATCTAGTTTTCTTTCGAATTATTAAGATTGATTCATCTAGTTTGTTGCGAAATACCCATTTAGTGCCAATAATATCGTGGTTGCTTGGCTTAGGGACCAAGTCCCAAACATTGTTTCACTCAAACTGGTTTAGCTCTTCTTGCATGGTTATACCCCAGTGTTCATCTTCTAGGGCCTCGTCAACATTCTTAGGCTCAATTTGAGAAACAAAAGCTACGAAATTACAAATATTGCATAAAGAGCTTCATGTTACCTCTCCCTTAGAGATATCATCTATTACTTTGTCGATGGGGTGGTCCTTCTTTGTCTTCCAAGCAATTGGCATATCTTGATGATCCTGATCTTCTTCTTTATCATCTTGAACAATATTTCATGTTTTAGTATCTTTTGTATATGCATATTCTAGAGCACCTGAAACATCATTAGAAACAAACCTTCTCTTTTCTTTTGGAAAAGATTCATCAAAATGAACATGCATAGACTCTTCTACATTCATTGTATGTTTATTATAGACTCGATAGATTTTGCTATGTAACGAATAACATAAGAAAATTCCTTCATCTGCTTTTGAATCAACCTAAATTTTCTTTTCTATTATTCAATATAAAACATTTACATCCAAAAGCATGAGGATGAAATATGTTTGATTTACGACCTTTTAAAAGTTCATAAGATGTTTGAAGGAGTGTAGGCCTAACCAATATTCCGTTAATCACATAACATGTTGTGTAAACCGCATCAGCCCAAAAATATTTCGGAATTTTGCTTTCATTTAGCATAGTCTTTGCTAACTCCTCCAATACTCAATTCTTTCTCTCAACAACTCTATTTTGTTGAGGCATGCCAGGAGTCGAGAATTGGTGTAAGATACGATTTTTCTCACAAAACTTATTAAATTGGTAGTTCTCAAACTCACCACAATGATCTCTACGAATAAACACTATTTTCTGATTGAACTGGTTTTGAATTTGTTTGGAAAGGTTTCTGAATGAGTTATATGTGTCGCTTTCTAAAGCAACAAAAAGAGTCCAAGTGAATCGAGAAAAATCATCAACAATAACTAGTGTATAGTAGCTACCTCCAAAACTCATGACTTGTGATGGTCAAAACAAGTCCATATGAAGAAGCTCCAATGGCCTTGTTGTGAATATCACAGATTTTGAAGAAAAAGAATTTTAAATTTGCTTACGCCTTTGACAGGTGTCACATAAATTATTCATTTTAGGATTCAGTTTAGGTAGCCCTACCACAATTATGTTTTCTATGTGGTTTCTTATTTTTAGCAGGAGTGAATCCAAATCGATCATGATTACCAACATTTCATGTATTTTTAAGTAAATTCTCACAATTTTCAGATTCTAAATTCTCACAATTTTCACAACTAGACGTCTCATTTACTTTAGAAGAACAATTACATGATCCACATGCATAAATGAGATCAATGGTGTCATTTTCAAGTTTAAGTTCATCACTAATAGTTTGCATTTCAATTATTTTCTTTTCATGAAAAAGTATTATCCTTTTTCGATCTACATTTATCCTAGCAAGTTCCTTAAGTTCCTCATGCAATTCGACAAACGTATCATGTAGTTCATCATAATTAGGTATGTCTTCAGAACTATCAGAACATGAACTAGACTGAAGAGATTCTACCTCACTAGACTCTCCTTGATCCAATATTTGTGTGGAATATGATGCGTGAGTCATAAGGCATAATATTTTTGTCTCCTCTTCACCTAATGTGCTTGAAGTTGATTCTTCCTCAAGAACATCCCATACGATGTATGCTTTATTTGATTTGAAGTCCCTCGAGTAGTTCTTCTCACCCTGAACCTTTTTCAAATAGGCTAGGCATTGAAACTTCATTTGCCCAACTTTTCCATACTCATAGCATGTAGAACGTTCTTTGGGAGCCTTGCATCTAAGGGTTGGGACTTTTCCTTATTTTCTTTGAAACTTCTTTGTCCCTCCTTTTCTCTTCAAGAACTTCTTAAATTTTCTGACTAAGAGGGTTAAGGTCTCATCATCTAAGTCAGAGTTAGAATCTTCATCGTAACTCTCCTCTTGAATTTTGTATGTTGAAGCTTTCAGAGAGATTCCTTTCATGAGCTTATTTGATTCCTCGTGCAAATTCAAACACCCTAGATCCATTTTGTGTTCTTCGACCTTTCCAAATAGTATTGCTAAAGGCATGAAATCAAGATCATTGGACTCCATGATGGCAATCACCTTTGGCTGCAAAATCTTGTCAAGATATGTCAACACATTATGAGTTAGTTCAGCTTTAGCAAATGATTTATCCAATCCAACTAAATGGTTTATGATATGAGTAAAGCTCTTTTGCATATCGCTAATAAATTCATTTGGAAAAATTCTAAACAACTCATATTCATGTGTTAATGCATTTGTCGCACACGTTTTACTTCGCTTGTGCCTTTGTGGGTAACTGGTAAAGTGTCCCACATTTCCTTGGCACTATGATATTGAGAAACACTAAAGTGTCCCACATTTCCGCGGTTAAGCTAGCATGGTCGTACTAGCTCTGATACCACTTGTTGGGTTAAAATCAGAGTATACACGCACCTAGATGGGTGAATAGGTGTAGTGGTACAATATGGCCGCTTTTCCGGTTTATCGCAACAATTACAAAACTGGATAGGATAATCGATTATTTACACACGGTAATCAATAATCTCCTACCAAGTTATTGATTATGCCAAGATTTAATCAATTATCAGGAAAAACATAAATCTTGAAAATATTGTTTTCTTGGTGAAAATGTTTCACGGAAATGATGTGTTTAGTTTCAATTGCTCAAGAAAAGTAAACAATAATGAATATGCAAATTTTACTACAATTCAAGCAATGATAAGAAATCTAAATGATTAAACGTAAAAATGAAAGTAAAGAGTAAAGGGATAGATAAAAGTGCACCAAGAGATTTTATCCTGGTTCGTTTGTGTATCCACTTGCAAGCTACATGTAGGTCTCCCCTTATGATCTTAGGAGATTTTTATTCACTATAAAATTGAAGGTATTTCGTACAAACACACTTCCAATTTTGATTACAAGAATTTCCCTCATGGACTCTAATGATCCTCTATTGGTTTCGCCATTCAACCCTCCTTGGATGGCTCCCCACCTATGGTTTTTGCCTCTCACCAATCTCAATCCATTTCCAAGAATCTCACAATAGTGAAAACCTCTACCTAACCGCAGCTAGAATTTAACCTAATTCTTAAACACTCGAGAATTACTAAATCTATTAACAAGATTGTAAAAATAAATGTGAGTAATGATGCACCTCAGATGTACTAAATTGAAATTAATCTCATACCTAAATCCTAAAACAGAAATCACACAAGAATTCTAAAATCCTGATATGATCAATACATGGTTTTCACAAAAATACACATTTCTAAAGATATGAAAATTTTACTCCTTTCTCTTTTGAAATCATAAAGTATTAACAATTCTAAACTCAAAACAATTCTCTCAAAGGTTTCTAGAAAAATATGAAATTTCTTGAGATTCAGATTATTAACCAAAGAGAATAAAAACAGTTCTTATATAAAACTGTTTTTCTAATGATCTAATCGATTATCAAGATTGGGAATCGATTATCGAGAAGCTAAAAATATTATGTGTGATGGAAATAATCAATTATCATTACTGGTAATCAATTATCTAAGCCATACGCCAGATTGTTTTAGCTACTATAACTCTGAATAATCGATTATCAGAAATCACAGAATAGATAATGGATTATCAATATAATCTAATCGATTATATGAGTTGAAAAATGATCTCCTTGATATAAAATATGAACCTCCTATATGATAGATGTATATGCAATGTATGATTTAAAAGTATACAAATTTTATGCATAAAACCATGAGTCTTTGGCATGATGTTTTGGTTAACTTCATCTCTAAGCTTTCTCTTCACCTTTGTCTTGTTCAAGTTGTTGTCATCATCAAAACTAAGTCCATGATACACCATTGCAATGTTAATCTCCTATTGTAATGTCAGTAACGAAATTTGAGACAATAAAAATAAATACGAGAATGCATGGATACTGCCCAAACTCATCGAGAACACAGGGATACTGCAAGAAGTCGAGACAATAAAAATAAACATGAGAACACAATGATACTACGGTTAATTGCCTAGAACACACATATACTACCAGAACTCGAGAAAATAAAAATAAACACGAGAATGTAGGGATACTAGTGGAACTCAGCAAGAACTCAAGGATAGGGCCGCAACTAGAGAATATAAAAATGAATACGAGAACACATGGATACTACAAGAATTCGAGACAATAAAAATAAGTATGAGATCATAGGGATACTGTTGGAACTCACCAAGAATGTATCGATACTGTCACAACTCGCGACAAAAAAATACATAACGCATGGATGATGTGGAAAGTCATCCAGAATATAGGGATATCGCCGAAATTCAACGAGAATGCAGGGATACTGCAGAAACTCGAGATGATAAAAATAAATATCGGATCACATGGATATTGTTGCAACTCGACAAAATAAAAAAATACGAGAATGTAGAGATATTGTTGGAACTCACTAGGAATGCAAGGATGCTTCCAAAACTCGAAAAATCACATTAGGCTCCGGTTCAGGAATGTTTTTTTTATAGCACATAAAGCGATAACACAAGGATGTTGCTAAAACTCAAAAGTTCCTATTAGACTTGTTGTCCTGGAAAGTTTATTTGAAAGTACACCAGGCTCTAGGTCCTGGAAAGCAAAAATTTAAAGCGAGAACGCAAGGATGTTTTTGGAACTCAAAAATTCGCGTCAGCCTTAGGACTGATGAATGTGAAATTATTTCATAATTGCATTGTATTTAACTTTCATTTTAGGACAAAATTAGGACTATGAGATTGTGATGAGTAATATATTACACACTATTCATAGCCTTAATTTAGCATGATTGATAATTCTTGGTGCCTAATTTAGCATGATTTCACATGGTTTAGTGTTTTAGTCTTCATTGGACTAATATTCCTAAAATGAGTTAATTTGGGATCATTTGGCCTGATTAAATCTATTATCGTTTTCAGATTATATTTGGCACTAAGGACATTTCAGGCATTACATAAGTGGAGAATATGTGTTGAAGTGAAGATTGTATTTCTAATTTTAGGAATTTTTAATTGTGAATCCGTTTTTATTTTTAGGCCCATTATTTAGGGTCCATTTTCGGTTTTACTTTTTTGAGGAGAGGGAACTCGAATTCTATTCATGGACTCCATTCCATCATTTTGTAAACACTTCACATTTTGGTTTTCCCTCTTTTATGGGTTTGTTCTTCATTTTTGGTTTTCACTTCTTCTTCATTTCATTTCGGTTTTGCTTCCATTTCCATGGAAGGCTAAACTTGTTGACTAAATTCCATTGGTAATGTATCACAACTCTTGAGGTTTTGTTATTAATGCATTTTCGGTTTCTTTATTATTGAAACTGGTTTGTGAGTTTATTTTTGTTTAGTTGGTTTACTCTCTAGTGCGTGAACGTTTAGTTTGTGTGAATTTGTTAAAGTTCCATGCTTTTGCTGATTTCGCGTAGTTAAAAGCTTAGTTTGTGAAACCGTGCAAATTAGGAGGATGCTGGTTGAAATGTGAAATTAATCTTTTGAAACTGAGGATTGAGTTGTGAACAAACGAACAAAGAGAATTTAGCCGTTTTATTACATTGCGCAATTACTGTTTCTAAAATTGCTTATTGTTCATACCAAACAACCACAAAACCCCCATGTGTGTGTGTGAGTAAAAGGTGTTTGAAGCTTTGCTTGAAAGATAATCCTTGGGAAACGACCTAGGAGTCACTTCCTAGTACTACATTGTTTTGTTGTATTATTTGCATCGGGTATGACCTCGATCAAATTTGGCTTAGCTGCCAGGGATTATCGATTCTTGTCAAAGGTTCTTAGTACATTTTAGTGTGTCTTAGAATAACCATTATTTTTTGGTTTCAAAAAACTGCCTGTTCTGTTTAGTATGTGCTGTCTTGTTTAGCTATTTGCTTGTTGGTTGATTCTGGTGTATGTTGGTTAATATAGATATGGTTGGAATTTTTGCATGAAAATTTGTTTCCATACTTCTTTCTTCACATATTGAATACTGATGCATCATAGTCAGTCACCTTGTTGTTGGTTGTGAAATACAAACAAGTAGTGAATAGTTTTGCTGTTGATTTTCTATTTTAGGCAATTTTGAACCGTTAATCAAAATTGGACAAATTATATATGCATTTGGGGTAAAATAATCCAAGGATTCATTCTCTACATACAATGTCTGTAGAACCCACCTTGAAAATCCAAAAAGACCCTTTTTACTATTTCTTTCTTATTTTACAAGTTTATTTTCTAATTGTTTTGATTTTGTTTTATTTAGTTAAATTAGTTAGGCTTTGATTTTTGTCTTGACAATTTTTATGGATGTTTCCTATGTTATCAGGATTTTATTGATGCAAAGTTTTGGTTGCTCACTAAAATTTAACATGTATTTCTCTTACTTCCCTACATGGTTGTTACTGCTGCTTTTAGTGCATGACTAGGGGGAATCCTGATTCTTTGCATCCAATAAATCCTTAAATTGATAGAACATTTCATATATTAGTTAGATAAGTTAGGAATTTAACCTTAGATAGTGAGTCCTTTCATCATAGTGTTAATCTACCTGATAGTGATACTGATTCTCATGTTTCTGTGCATTCTATTGCATACAATGATTCCGAGCATTCTGGAAATATGGCTGAACCACCTCTAATCTCACGTGAGAGGACATTAAGGGAGCTGACTACACCTGATTTCACATATGAAAGATTGTGTATCCAGTATCTCAATAAGGATGTGCCATATGTGCTCAAAACTGGACTAATACATGTGTTGCCTAAGTTTCATGGACTTGCAGGTGAATGTTCTCATAAGCATCTTAAGTAGTTCCACATTGTATGTTCCACCATGAAACCTCGTGATGTCTAAGAGGATCACATCTATTTGAAGGCATTACCATATTCACTTGAGGGCCCTGCAAAAGATTGGTTGTATTACTTGGCCCTTGGTTCTGTTACTAGATGGGATGACCTGAAGAGAATCTTCCTTGAGAAATTCTTTCCTTCCTAAAGGACCACTGTAATCAGAAAAGATATTTATGGGATCAGATAACTACATGTAGAAGATTTATATGAATATTGAGAGAGGTTCAAGAGGATATGTGCAAGCTGCCCCCATCATCAGATCTCTGAACAAATCCTCCTCCAATATTTCTATGAGGGTCTGAACAACATGAAGAGGAATATCATTGATGCTGCAAGTTGTGGTGCACTTGGAGATATGACCCCTTTCGAGGCTAGAGGTTTGATTGAGAAGATGTCTTCCAACTCCCAACAGTTTAGTGCAAGGAGTAGTGATGTTATAATGGTTAGAGGTGTCGATGATGTTTGAACATATTCAGTGAGACAAGATAAACTTGTGAAAACAATTGACTCCCTTGCCACCTTGGTCACCCAACTTTCCATGAATCAGCAGAAACCTCCACTTGCAGCACGAGTTTGTGGCATTTGCACTGCAACTGGCCCTTATGCTATTGTTTGCCCTTCTCTTTTGGAGCCCAAAACTGGTGACCATCCTAAAGCTTATGCTGCAAATATTTACAACAACAGACCTCAACAATAGCAACAAAATTATGATCCTTCATCAAGCAGATACAACCTTGGTTGGAGAAATCATCTAAATCTTAGATGGTCTAATCCTTCACAACCTCATCCAGGACCACCATTTCAGAATAATAATGCTTCACAAAACAAACCATGTGTGCCTCCTCCAATCCAACAGCATAGACAATAAGCGAATAGTAATCATGCTCCTACACCTAGTGAACCTTCATTAGAAGAATTGGTGAGGTAGGTGACATTGCAGAATATGTAATTCCAGCAAGAGACTAGAGCTTCTATTCAAAGACAAGAGTCCTCCATTCAGAATTTGACCACCCGGATGGGACATATGGCTACTTCATTAAACACATTGCACTCTCAGAATTCTGATAAGTTTCCTTCCTAGACTATTGTCAACCTAAAGAATGTGAGTGCCATCACTCTAAGGTCAGACAAACAGATTGAAGTTAATCTAGCTACATCAAAAAAGAAGCAACCAGTTTTACGAGAGACTGAGAGCACTAGTGAACAAATTCTTACCAGTAAACCTTCCACAAGTGTTACACAACCATCTTCCACTCCTCTTCCATTTCCTCCAGGAGCCATTCAAAGTAAGAAGATGGAAGAGGTAGACAAGGAGATCTTGGACACATTTAGAAAGGTAGAGGTCAACATACCTTTACTCGATGTAATCAAACAAATTCCAAGATATGCAAAAAATTTAAAGGAGTTGTGCACTCACAAGAGTAGGCTCAAAGGTAATGAGAGGGTCAGCTTGGACAGAAATGTTTCCGCACTAATAGGTAAACTTGTTCCTCACATTCCTGAAAAGTGTAAGGACCCAGATACATTTTTTGTACCTTGCATAATAGGTAATAGAAAATTTGAGAATGTCATGCTAGATCTAGGAGCTTGGATTAATGTTATGCCTTTGTTGTTAGGTATCAGTGGTTACAATACATCTAGAAGGGGGGGGGGGTTGAATAGGGGTCGCGGTTAGAATTACC
>NW_017724181.1:0-326 GCF_001865875.1 Lupinus angustifolius | reverse complement strand
GGATAATCGATTAACGCACTTGACTTAATCGATTAAAACAGAAACAGTAAGCTTAGGCAGATTCGATTACTTGCACGACAATTAACCGATAATGAAATGAACACACAGAGCTTACAGAATTATCAGAGTATTAACAGTATAGCAAATATACAGAATATAGCAATTAATTCTACTATACAAGTTAACCGATTAAATGCAATAAAGAGAGATAGAGAAGGAAAAATCCTACAACACGATTTTTATCCTGGTTCGTTTGCTTCTCCACCGCAAACTACATCCAGGCCTCCCGGGTGATTTGGGAGATTTTCTTCACTATAATTGAATCA
>NW_017724180.1:0-264 GCF_001865875.1 Lupinus angustifolius | reverse complement strand
ACATAAACAATAAGCTTAGGCAGATTCGATTACTTACACGGCAATTAACCGAAAATGAAATGAATACACAGAGCTTACAATTTTATCAGAGTATTCACAGTATAGCAAATATACAGAATATAGCAATTAATTCTACTATACAAGTTAACCGATTAAATGCAATAAAGAGATAGAGAGAGAGAGAGAAAGAAAAATCCTGCAACACGATTTTTATCCTGGTTCGTTTGCTTGTCCACCGCAAACTACATCCAGGCCTCCCGGCTG
>NW_017724179.1:0-469 GCF_001865875.1 Lupinus angustifolius | reverse complement strand
AAGAACCTTTGTTCTTTCCTTATCTAGAACTCTAAGCAATATGAAGATACAACTCAATCTCTTAGGTGATACGACACCTTGAGATTCCCAATGTTACAACAATTTTTCACAACAAAATTCTAGAGTAAACTTAAGCAATTACAAAGCTCATATTTAACAAGTAAGGCTCTACTCTAAACACCTAATACAAACTCATGCAATTTGACAATGTATTAGTTGAAAAACAGAATTTACAGAATGTAAAAACTTCACAAAAGCATCAATAATATGCATGAACATGTGAGATAAAATGATGAGAAATATGTCATGAAATGCCACTCAACCCTAAAGCATAGAATTCTCTCCTTTCTAAACTCACAAATGCACTATCAATTAAAGCCCAGTTAATAAAGAATCAGTTCTGAAGCCCAGTTAATCGATTAAAGCCTTGGTTAATCGATTAACGTTGTTCAAAAACGTAACTGATTCT
>NW_017724178.1:0-475 GCF_001865875.1 Lupinus angustifolius | reverse complement strand
TCTACAATAGTTGTCTTATTTATGCTTTTGCGAGGAAAAGCTACTGACAAGCAATTGGAGTACAATCCTGAAATTGAGAAGTCAGCGAAGAGCAATCGAAAGAAAGCGAAAGCTAAGAAGAAGAACCAAGGTATTACGGAAGCACAGTGTAGCTCTGAACAGTCTGAAGATTCAGAGCCTAAATCAAATCAAATGGAGAATAATGCTGTAGGAAACAATCAAAGGCCTAATCCTCCAAGGAGGACTTTAGGCGATTATGCCATGTACCAGGGCCCAAGGCACTTTTCGAGTATTGTTATCCCTCAAACAGATAGGACTGTGGAAATCAAGCCAGCCTATTTGAATCTGGTGAGTGCTCACCAATTCACAGGAAAAGATTATGAAGATCCGTACGCTCACCTTGATAATTTCTATGAATTGGTGGCCACAGTGGGTTATAGTGATGCTCAGAGGGAAGCTGCTTATATGATGCTAT
>NW_017724177.1:0-5595 GCF_001865875.1 Lupinus angustifolius | reverse complement strand
CATAACCTTGTTCAAAAGAAAATGTTTAGGAGCATGAGCTATCCATCCAAGGATTGAAGGCTTTTGAGTTCCAAATGAGAGTACAAAATTGATTTTTGAATCTCATTTGTCATCTCCTTTTCTCCTCTTGAATTCTAAACTACACATTTCAAAACTTACTTGAAAATAAAAACTCTAAGCTAAGAAAGAATTCCTAAATGAGAGAATTCTGCCTTCAAGTGTTTTTTGAGAGAATTTAGTGAAGAAATGCTCCAATACAATCTGTTTTGCTCGAAGGAAATGGCCTCTACTTATAGGCAAAATTCCAAACCGTTGAGCTGTTGAGCTGGACCGCTTAGCAGCTGACCAAACCCTTCAACATGGGTTTGGTCCCTTGACCAAGTAGCTTAGTCACCTCCTTGTGCATGACTTATCAAAAGCTAGTTGTGGGCTATGAGACCAACTATTGTGAGCTACTTCTGAAAACCCTGTGGTGGGCTACTTGAGGTGAGTTCATGGATGACTTCATAGTTTGCTTGATGGTTAAGTCAAGTCTGGTAAGCACCGCCCAGCGCACATGCTTCACCGTTGAGCTGCTTGTTCAGCAGCTTCTGACTGTGTTGATTGGGATGTGGCTTGGTGCTTGCTGATCTGGCCAGGAGTCTGGTTATCTGCTGAGCAGCTTGGTTTGACCACTGAGCATCTTGTTTAGCAGCTTGGCTTGTGCCAAGCTCGTGTCTGACCGTGTCAAGCATATTTCTGACCGTGCCAGGCCTAGTCTGGTGCTAGCCTGAGCGGCTAAGCAGGACCGCTCAGCTGCCTGGTTGAGCAGTTTGGTCCAGGTCAGGTAGGTTGCCAGGTCAGGCAGGTGGCCAGGTCAGGCAAGTCAGCTCAGCGGGGCTTGTTTCATGCTCAGCTGCCTAGTTGAGCACCTTGGTTTTCTTGACTTTTGTTGTTTTTTGAACATGACTCATTTCTCTTCTTTTCCTCATTTTATTTCCTACAAAATACATAAAAAGGCAACAAAAACACAAATATACTAAATTGTGACATTTTATACAAAAAGTATTGTTTTAAGTTGATTTTTCTCAATTATGCTTAAGATAAGTGCCATAAAAGTGTATGATTTTTAGGTATGTTTGGCACTTATCACCGATTAAACCTAATCTGATTTGGCCAATGAAATTGAATAAATCTCCCTATTTATCTTTTAAGCGTTGCACTCCATAATTGTAGTTGTGCTCTTACATCCTTCCTATTTTCATGCCACCTTGTCTTGAGCCCTGCCATGCCTTGTAAGAATTGATCATGTCTTGATTTCCATTTGTGCTAGTCGTGCCATGTTGATCTTATTGTCTAGCCGTGCCATTTTGAACCTAAAGCCTAGGTTAACTAGTTGGCCATTAATGGTCCATGATACAAAGGAATTAAATTAATAAATTCCCAAACCCACATTATATGATTGAAATACTAACATACTTAACATCAAATAAACTCCTAAAAATAAATCCTAAGACTACATGAGCATAAATTCTCATTTATTTAGAACTTATGCAAATAAAAGGACAAATAAATACCTAAGGACATAAATGTCCTTCCTCAATGTAATCACCAATGTCAAATGAGTCTTTTGTAACCTTGGATGGTCCTTGTTATAGGAACTTCATGACCTCTCTTGCCCTTGGAATCAAAGGCTGCCCTAGGAGGGTTTACATCATCCCCTCCCCTTCGAGTGAATTTGACCTCGAATTTGCTTCACTCTTAATTAATTTTCTAGCCTTGCCATGATCTTGAAAAGAATGGCTAAGTATAGAAGAAGAAAAACTCAGCCTTGGGGGAGTGTATTTCCTCCAATGTAGCTTCGGCCAGCCCTTGGCTTTGGCTTCACCTTGATTTTTCTCTTCCTCAATTTTAGCCATTAGCCTCTTTTATTCCTCATTGATTTGCTTTGGACTAAGAGGGGCTAATACCATGTGACCATGGTTTATAAAATTGATCTTGTTGGTGAAACCATCATGGCTAGTTATTTTTATCATATTATCATGGTCTCCCCAACAACATGTGGCTAGCCTCCATAGAAGCCACATCACATAAGACCTCATCATGGTACTGCCCTATGGAAAATGGAACCATGACTTGTCTATCCGCCACTAACTCTCCCATATTATTTAACAATTGGAGTCAGTAAGGGGTGGGTGTAGTTTAGTTTCAAGGTCTAGTTTTGACACTAGCCTTTGACTAACCACATTGGTGCAGCTACCTCCATTACTGATTAAGGTGCACACCTTTCCTTGGACAAAACTGATCTGAACCCCAAAGAGCCTAACCTTGATTATGATGGCCTTGAAGGCATAAGTGGTCCTATGACTAGGGCTAGGGCAAAAAGGGCTCAAAATGCCATTGGACAACTCATAGGCTTGTTCCATGATCGTGAGCCAAAAATAGCCCAAGGGGGTTTAAAGATACTTAGTAGCATCTTGGTCCATGGTTCTGACCGAGCCAAAGACGGACCAGACCACACGCATGAGACAGGCCACAGGTCTGGTACAGGCGCCAAATTTGACCCTGGCACGGAGCCAGACGCATTAGGCGTGGAACCTGACCGACACAACTCTGACCGAGTTGAGGCCTCTGGTGCACCAAGGGCTGAACCAAGCGCTGGGTCAATCTGGCCTGGCCTGGAAATCTGATCGAGGCGCATGCGCCTAGCGTGCCGCATCAGGCATTGGGCGTAGCCTCACCAAGTCAGGCTTAACCAATTTAGTTAGCATTGAGCATTTTTAGTTTTGATAATAAATATGTGGGCTAATTTTTTTCCAACACTTAGTTAATTTATTTTAAGTATTTTGATCATAAATCTGCCTATAAATAATGTCCAGCTTGAAAAATGGCTCGTGGAAGACAAAGTCAAGCCTAAAATTATAATCGACACTTTAATGCTTGGACCAACTTTTATTCTTCATGAACCAAAGTCATTGTAACTTAGTCTATTATTATTTGAAAGCTAAATAAAGACTATTGTAGCCGTTGGAGGAGGATTTCTCGATGAGAATCAAAATATGACTGTGGAGGAGCTTAATGAAGCATTTCTAGTGCTTAAACACCTTGTCTAGACCGTTGGAGCTTAATTGACCTGGGCACATTTCATCTAGGGGAATCCTAAGTCACTTTCAGATCTATTGGAGTAAAGATGCTCGTGTGAAATTAGCATGTGCCCGTTGGAGGCCTTAATTGTGCATTAATGGTGCATTATGGACATGTTCTAGCCGTTGGCAACCTAATAATTTGCACCAACGGCATCCTAAGCTATTATTTAGTGCATGATCACTCATCATTCAGTCGAGGGAAATTCCTTCCGTGACAAAGGGAATCCAATGCCAAGCATAAGTGCACCCGAGGACCATTAAGAATGCCATAACTTCAACAATCCAACATGTGCCGAATTGGAGGTCAAACAAGAATCCTATGAAGCTCATCAAGCCTAGCTGTGAGCATTAAGGAGTCATCATGTCTCATTCACCATGTAACTTAATTGTGGGTCGCGCACTTAAGAGGAAATGGAATCCTATGATTTTCACATTACAACCGTGGCATCCAAGGCATCTAGGCATAAGTCATTATGTTTGTCTTTCAATTGTAATAAAGCACACGAAACACATGTGCTAATTTATTTACCAACGGAATGTAGTCTAGGTTAGGAATAAATTCATTTGGCTCATGGTATCCTATGTTAGATTACCATGCATTAGCCTTACTCTCTTAATGTTAGCCAATTGTGGGAGCCTAGTGGCTTTCCTATAAATGTAAGACTTTTTCAATGGAATAAACAAGTTATGTTAAGTTGAATTCTTTGTGAATTAAGGATTGAATCCTTCTGAGAGTATTCTCCAAAAATTCTTGGCTGAACCAAGATTAGAAGTTCTTATCAAGAACCAAGTTCTTGTGGCGAGCATCACTTTGGCTTATCAACACCTCAAGTGTTGTCGCACCTTCAGCTCAAATCTAATCCATCTTCTTTTATCCAAATTTCATATTTTCGTTGCCTATTTTCTTCTAAAAAGCTCTAGTCAACCGTGAGCTTTGTCAAACACCAACCAAGATAGATGGTTGAATAGCCTTTTATCGAAGAGGTTCACATCAAGTGGCATGAGAGCTAGTCTCTTACTTGGTGTTCACTACTCTTTCTTGGCCGTGAGTATATTTATCTTTGTCTATATCTATCAAAAAGTGTCAAAAAGTCCAAAAACAAAAAGTGTCAAAGTCCAAAAATCAAGAAGTGTCAAAGTGATTCTACAAAAGTTCAATAGAATCTAAAAGAGTCACACAAAAAAAGGAGTGTCAAAGTGTCAAGTTCTTACTTTGAGGTATACTCAAGTCACAACGTTCCAATTTTGAGAAGTTTGAGTGATTTTCTTTCACAAAATTCTTGGTTCAAACTTGGTTTACTTAAGAAGGTCGTGGAGGATAGAGTGTTGAGTGATACACCATTCCCTAAATTTTCCACAAACAAAAAGTGAGTGACACACATGAGTTTGAGTGAAATGTGTAATCACGAAAGTGATAGTTCTCCATTGTCCCCAAGGACAACAACCCTACATGCCATGATAACTACACAATTTCAAACACTCCAAAGACAAATGGAGCAAATGAAATTTGAGTATGATAGAAGGCTTGATAACAATGCTTATAGGTATTCAAGTGACTTAAATGATGAAGGAGGCAGGGGTAGGTGATAAGTGCCAAAAGTATACACTTTTCACCATCATTCTATGGCGCTTATCCTATGCAAATTGTAGAAAAGCAACTTAAATTAACACTTTTTAGGTGAATTTTGCATGATTAAATAAATTGGTTCTTTATTAATTCTTGTCCAAGTTTTCTTTGAGTTTTGTAGGAAATTGAATATTAAAGAATAAATTCAAAGATGGATAAGAATTCAAGCCAAAATTCAAGACAAAAGCTCAAAATGAATTGCTAAAAGTAATCAAGTTAAAGCATGGCATGCTATGTGCTTAATTTGGTTACTTAGCCTTGAAGAAAGGTAGCTTACTTCGTCTTGAAGAAACCTATGTTAAGGTAGGCAAGGCAACTTGCAAAAAAATGGCCCAAAAGTGTCAAGCAACCAACAAAAATCAAGTGACAAACCAAAGGAAAAAAGGTTGCTTCACCATGAAGAAATCAAGCACAAAGCTGTCCAACCAAGCCAAGCACCAGGCTAGGTCAGCCAGGCACCAAGCACCATGCCAGGTTAGCCAGGCACCAAGCACCAGGTCAGCCAGACACCAAGCACTAGGCCAGGTCAGCCAGCACCAAGCACCAAGTCAGGTCAGCTAAGCTGTTGAAACAAGCAATTGAGCGTGGAACCAGTTAGCTGAGCGGCTTAAACATGCAGTTGAGCGGGGAACCAGGTCAGCCAAGTTGCTGAAACAGGCAGCTTAGTGGGGAAACAGGTGGGCTAAGTGGCTGGCGCACCAGAAAAGTGATTTTTTGGTCAAATCATGGAACATCTTACTTTTTCTTTGCTTAAAGGCCAAGAACATGACCTCATGGTTGACATAAGGCTATGGCAAGAACGAGGAGATGTCACCATGCATGTAACCTAGCCCACCATATGGG
>NW_017724176.1:0-415 GCF_001865875.1 Lupinus angustifolius | reverse complement strand
TATGTTTTGTACATTTGAAAAAATTAAAAACTCAACAAAAAAAATGTATTAGTTGAATGAAAACCCACTAGTTAAGAAACTTTTTATTGTTGTTATAAAATTTTTAGGAGATGTGAAGGTACCCCTCATCAACTTTTTCAAAAGAACAACATAAAAGGAATAGAAATAAACAAGGATTAGTGGTTGGACATTTTTCTTCAAGAAGGGAAGCCACTTGAATCCTTAAAGGTTAAGTATTCACCATGTACTTTTTGGTGATAAAACTTTATCTTGTGATACTTTAACCAAACATATCCATCAACATGCCTTAGTAAATGATTTTGAAATTATCAAATTAATTTTTAAACTAAGATCATGCTTGTTACATTTGTGCCAAAAATGAATTTTTCCAAACTTGAGAACTCCTAGAAAGTGT
>NW_017724175.1:0-774 GCF_001865875.1 Lupinus angustifolius | reverse complement strand
TATAAATTCATGTGAATTGTTAGACTAACCTCAAAGCAAAAGAAAATTGCAAGTTTGAAATGATTTAGAGGAAAACAAGTCCAAACAAATAGACAAAAACGAGGAGTTGATGGCACCACTATCTAGGAGAGGATAGTGAAAACAAGGAGAACGAAATTCTATGTTCTCCTAAAAATGGTGGTTAGTTTTAATTTTCTTTTTCATTCTTTGAAAATATTATACAAACTTCCTAAAAATATTTTTTTTTACTTGAAACAAGTCAATTACTTAAGTTGGGGGGAGTGTGTATAACATTTTGAAAGAATGAAAATTTTGTTGTATTTTAAAACTTTCTGTCGTTTCTGCTGTATTTTTTTTAGTGTGTTTATTTTTTCTTTTTGAAGATTTATTTAAAAAGTGAATTTGTTGAAACTAAACAAAGTAAATAAACACAAACTTGGCTTAAACATTTTTCAAGATCAATGATTTTGTAAATTACAAGCTTTGTTGAGCAACATGAGATGAAAAATTGAAAATTTGGTGGATAATTTCATAATGTTATAACTTGGATAAAATGCAAAGTTTTTGAAAAATCATTTATCATGATCTTGTGAATTTGTTTAGAAATCAAAGAGTTGTACATTAACCAACCTTGTAAGGGAGTGTAAGACAAACACAATAATTATGTGAGCTTAGTGAGAAAGTTTTTGGTTTTTCCCAATTGATTTTGTTTGAATCTTTCTTTACTTGGTTGCACACAATTTGATAGGATATGATCAAGGCAAGTTCTTTCAA
>NW_017724174.1:0-522 GCF_001865875.1 Lupinus angustifolius | reverse complement strand
TAAAATTTTATTTTCAAAATCAACCCTTGAGCCTAATATGGAAAAACAAAAATAATCCCCTATACTTTTCTAAGTAAAAAGAGAGCATTTTTCAAATTGAAGGTTGATGGAAGAAATTAAGTTGGGGGAATGGTTGACCATGTAACAAAGTGTTCAAGGAAAAATTCTCAATCTCTTTACAAATCAAAAAGTAAAGAAAAAGATCCAAAATAAAAAAGGAGTGAAAAGAGATTGAGAAAATTGAAGAGAAGTTACACAAAAAGGTCAAGAAAAAGAACGAGGGGAGGAAAAATGGAAAAAGATTGAAAGGAATATATGTTTTTAATGAAAAATTAATTTTTGCTCTCCTTTAACTTTGAAAGTATCCTTGAATATCTTGAAAAACCAATTTCATTTGATAGCCAAGCCTCATTACAACCTAAATAAGACCTTAGTGATTCTTGAAAATTTTGTGCAATCAAAGTAAGTGTTAAGATGAAAAACAAAATTAAATTCTTGCAAATCAAACAAGTTGAGTTTTGA
>NW_017724173.1:0-826 GCF_001865875.1 Lupinus angustifolius | reverse complement strand
TTGAAGAAAGGTAGCTTACTTCATCTTGAAGAAACATATGTTAAGGTAGGCCAAGCAACTTGCAAAAATCAAATGCTTACCTTAACTTAAAGAAAATAGCCCAAAAGTGTCCAGCAACCAACAAAAATCAAGTAACAAACCAAAGGAAAAAAGGTTGCTTCACCATGAAGAAATCAAGCACAAAGCTGTCCATCCAAGCCAAGCACCAAGCACCAGGCCAGGTCAGTCAGGCACCAAGTACTAGGCTAGGTCAGCCAGGCACCAAGCACCAGACCAGGTCAGCCAGCACCAAGCACCAGGCCATGCCAGCTGAGCGGCTGAAACATGTAGCTGAGCGGGGAACCATGTCAGCCAAGCTACTGAAACAAGCAGCTTAGCGGGGAAACAGGTGGGCTAAACGGCTAGCGCACCAGAAAAGTGATTTTTTGGTCAAATCATGGAACATCTTACTTTTTCTTTGCTTAAAGGCCAAGAACATGACCGCATGGATGACATAAGGCTATGACAAGAAGGAGGAGGTGTCACCATGCATGAAACCTAGCCCACCATAGGGGTCAAGTAGGGGCAAAAGTGGTTCTTTATAGGGGCCAAAGGTGAGCAACTTAAAGCAACTTAGCTGCCAAACAAGGCAGCGGAGCATCCAGCACCTTGGCCTATAAAAAGGCACGAAATTCTCAATTGGAAAACATTGTAAATTCATTATAAATTCTTCCTAGTTGATTCCTCTTCTTTTCATTTCATTTTAGGTGGTTTTTAGGCTAGTTTTAGAGTAGTTTTTCATGTAATTCAAGAGGAGAAAAGGAGAAGGCAAATGAGATGCAAAAAT
>NW_017724172.1:0-367 GCF_001865875.1 Lupinus angustifolius | reverse complement strand
TTTTCTTAAGATCTTACATTCATCACTCTTTCAATATTAGAGTCGCCAATGGTTAGGGTGTGACAACATAATCTCTTTTAAGGCCGTAGTATTGTTTAAGTATTGAATATAAGTGTTCATCATTCTACCATTTTAGGATATACACTAAAAGGAGGATTTCAGACCTTGGTGTTTGGGGTTAACCAAAGTAAAACATAAGAACTTGTCTAAGTAGTTCAAACTCAAAAAAAGATGGGAAATATATTTTCCTTATTCAAAATGATCTTGTCTCCTCAAGAATTTGTTAATATGTAGTTTATTTTTCTTGTTAAATTGTTTATGTGCAAAACAACAAAAAACCATCAAAATATGTCTACTCATTATTTGT
>NW_017724171.1:0-341 GCF_001865875.1 Lupinus angustifolius | reverse complement strand
TTGACTTATTTATATGATTTATTTTATTAGGCAATCCCTTGTGATTCGACATAACCTTATACTATACTACAATTGAATCTTGAAAGAGGTGTAAATTGTAAAATATTAAAGTGTTATCAATAAATTTATTTGTTGAAAACACCTTTTTTTAATATACAAAAGTGATGAAGCTAAAATACTAACTTTTATTTATTGTTATTTACTTTCCGCATTTTATTTATTCTTTAATACCAACCTTCCTTAAGGAAGAAGTTTGGTTTGTTAATAAAATGAACCCGAAAGGGAGTAAATAAATAAAAGGTTACTAAATTTATTATTCTTTTGTTCTTTATTTATTTATT
>NW_017724170.1:0-10345 GCF_001865875.1 Lupinus angustifolius | reverse complement strand
TTAATAATTATGTAATAGGTAATTGCTTCGATACCATTATACCGGCGTTAGAATTTATTCTAACAAAGCCGAGATGGGGCATAGAAGCAATGACTTATTCACATGATTATTAAGAAAGTAAGTTGTAACTGGAATATTCTTGAAACCATTATACCGGCGTTGGAATTTATTTCAACAAAGCCGAGATGGCGAACAAAGAATAAAACCGAGTTCTCTTACTTACAAATGGAACATAACGAAAATGAGAGTATTAATCTTTCAACAAATTGACAATGTTGTCAGGATGATTTGTTGAGAGGAGAAAATTCCCAACTAAAATAACCACCGAGATAACGCTTTCAACAGTAGGCAAATGAGGGAAGCAATAAGGGGAAGAATAAGGGAGGATGCCAAACTAGAAGGGATCAAGACAAAGGTACCAACCTTTATTGGAAAAAATGATCCTGAGGCTTACCTTGAGTGGGAATTGAAAATTGAACAAGTGTTTGATTGCAATTCTTACAATGAGGAGAAGAAAGTGAAGGTGGAAGCCTTGGAGTTCAAGGAGTATGCCATGATTTGGTGGGATCAACTTCAAAAGGAAAGGAGAAGAATTGGTATTGAACCAATTGATACATGGGAAGAGATGAAGTTGATCATGAGGAGACAGTTTATTCCTAACTCCTATCAAAGGGATATTCACAACAAACTACAAAGGCTAACACAAGGGTCTAAAAGTGTTGATGAGTATTTCAAGGAGATGGAATTGGCCTTGTTAAGGTCTAAGTTCCATGAAGACTGGGAAGCCACTGTGGCAAGGTTCTTGCATGGGTTGAATCAAGACAACCAAGACATTATTGAATTACAACATTATGTTGAGTTGGATGATCTAGTTCAACAAGTTGTGAAGGTAGAGGAGGAAGAAATCTAAATTCTCTTCAGGGTCTAGTTCCAAATATCAATCATCAAGATGGGTGGACAAACTCAAGAAGAAGGGCCCAACAAAGGAAGCTACACCTAGCACCAAAGGATTCGTGACTACAAGCCAAGGTAAACAAGCTGTGGTGGTAAGTCAAAGGAGTAGAGATGTCAAGTGTTTCAAGTGCTTAGGCCTTGGACATATTGCCTCTCTATGTCCTACAAGGAAGACAATGATCATGACTAATGGAGAGATAGAATCTGAATCTGAAGCCTCAAGTGATGAAGAGGATGGTCATGAGGAGGATGATGTTATTGTTCCTGAAGGTGACTTGCTTGTGGTGAGGAGGCTCTTCGGAAGCTGAATCAAAGACGAAGAAGCAAACCAAAGAGGAAACATCTTCCATACAAGGTGTCTAGTTGGTGGTAAGGTTTTTTGTTTGATCATTGATAGTGGAAGTTGTACAAATGTCGTTAATACAAGGTTAGTGACAAAACTAAATCTTGAGACTAAGGCATATCCCACTCCATACCAATTGCAATGGTTGAGTGAGGTGAGAGAGATGCTTGATAAACAAGTTAAAATTCCTTTTACTATTGGGAGCTATGAAGATTCGGTCCTATGTGATATGGTGGATATGGAGGCTAGTCATTTATTACTAGGTCGTCCATGGCAATATGATAAGAGAGAAACACATGATGGACGTACAAATAAGTACACATTGGTACACAACAAGAGGAGGGTGGTTCTTTCACCATTGACTCTCGAACAAGTCATTAAAGACTTTTTGATCTTAAAAAAAATAGCACTAGAAAAAAGAAAAAAAAAAGAAAGTGAGAAGAACACACAAAAAGAGAGGGAGAGGAAACCATTATATCTTATGGATAAAGTGAAAGACAACAAGGTTGTCCTAACAAAACAACCCACCACACCTCTATTTTGTTTCACAACTAACTTTGTTTTACCAAAAGATGTTTCTAGAATCTTTCAAGATCTTGGAATCATCAAAGGAGTTGATGGCTGGTGGGAAGCCAAAACAATGTTGACTTGCCTTGAGGTTGGATTTATGGATGGCTTAATCAATCAAGTAGTGTTTATAAAAGATTGTGTCGAAGCACCTACCATCCAAGTACACGAGAAGTATTTGCATAATGTTGGTCTAATGAAAGTTACTAATTTGTTTTCGTTTGACGTAGGTGAAAAGAAACAATTTCGAGGTCGAAATCTCTTCAAGAATGAGGGGATGATGTGAACCCCAAAGAGCCTAACCTTGATTATCATGGCCTTGAAGGCATAAGTGGTCCTATGACTAGGGTTAGGGCAAAAAGGGCTCAAAATGCCCTTGGACAACTCATATGGTTGATCAATGATGATGAGCCAAAAATAGCCCAGGGGAGTTTAAAGATGCTTAGTAGCATCTTGCTCCATGGTTTTGACCGAGCCAAAGATGGACCAAACCACGCACATGAGACAGGCCACGGGTCTAGCATAGGCGCCAAATTTGACCCTGGCATGGAGCTAGGCGCATCAGGCATGGAACCTGACCGAGTTGAGGCCTCTGGCGCATCAAGTGCTGAACCAGGCGCTGGGTCAATCTGGTCTGGCCAGGAAATCTGACCGAGGCGCATGCGCCTAGCGTGCCGCATCAGGCACTGGGTGTAGCCTGACCGAGTCAGGCCTAGCCAATTTAGTTAGCATTGACCATTTTTAATTTTGATAATAAATGTGTGGGCTAATTTTTTTTCCAACACTTAGTTAATTTATTTTAAGTATTTTGATCATAAATATACCCATAAATAACGTCCAGTTTGAAAAATGGCTCGTGGAAGACCAAGTCAAGCCTAAAAGTATAACTGACACTTTAATGTTTGGACCAACTTTTATTTTTCGTGAAGCAAAGTCATTCAAACTTAGTTTATTATTTTTTGGTTTCCCACAAGTATCTTCGCACTGGAGGCAATCCTGTCCGAGCCGGGCACATCCACAGGTAAGTGGGGCTAACTCTCCCAACAGGCATTTTTTCCATCCACAAGACTCGAACCCGGGTTCTTGCTTAAGGGGAATCAAGCATGTACCACTTGAACCAACGCCCATTGGTAGTTTATTATTATTTGGAAGCTAAATAAAGACTATTGTAGTTGTTGGAAGAGGATTACTTGAGGGGAATCAAAATATGACCATAGAGGGGCTTAATGGAGCATTTATGGTGCTTAAACACCTTGTTTGGCCCGTTGGAGTGTAATTCACCTGGGCACATTTCATCCAGGGGAATCCTAAGTTACTTTCAGAGCTATTAGAGCAAAGATGCTCGCGTGAAATTAACATGTTCCCGTTGGAGACTTTAATTGTGCATTAATGGTGCATTATGCACATGTTCTAGCTGTTGGCAACCTAATAACTTGCACCAACAGCATCCTAAGCTATTTAGTGCATGAGTGCCCTTAAGAGCATAAGTGAATCCAATTTCAAGAATAAGTGCACCCGAGGACCATTAAGAAGGCCATAACTTCAACAATCCAACATGTGCCGAATTGGAGGTCAAACAAGAATCCTATGAAGCTCATCAAGTCTAGCCATGAGCATTAAGGAGTCATCAAGTCTCATTCACCATGTAACTTCATTGTGGGTCGTGCCCTTAAGAGGAAATGGAATCATATTCTCTTCACATTACAACTGTGGCATCCAAGGCATCTAGGCATAAGTCATTATGTTTGTCTTTCAATTGTAATAAAGCACACGAAACACATGTGATAGTTTCTTTACCAACCGAATGTAGTCTATTGTAGGAATAGATTCATTTGGCTCATGGTATCCTATTTTAGATTACCATGCATTAGCATTACTATCTTAATGTTAGCCAACTGTAGGAGCCTAGTGGCTTGCCTATAAATGTAAGACTTTTGCAATGGAATAAACAAGTTAAGTTAAGTTGAATTCTTTGTGAATTAAGGATTGAATCCTTGTGAGATTATTCTCCAAACCTTCTTGGATGAACCAAGATTAGAAGTTCTTATCAAGAACCAAGTTCTTGTGGCGAGCATCACTTTGGCTTATCAACACCTCAAGTGTTGTGGCACCTTCACCTTAAATCTAATCCATCTTCTTTTATCCAAATTTCATATTTTCGTTGCCTATTTTATTCTAAAAAGCTCTAGTCAACTGTGAGCTTAGTCAAGCACCAACCAAGATAGATGGTTGAAGAGCCTTTTATCCAAGAGGTTCACATCAAGTGGCATCAGAGCTAGTCTCTTGCTTGGTGTTCTCTACTCTTTCTTGGTCGTGAGTATATTTATCTTTGTCTTTATCTTTCAAAAAGTCCAAAAACAAAAAAGTGTCAAAAGTGTCAAAGTCCAAAAATCAAGACGTGTCAAAGTGATTCTACAAAAGTTCAATAGAAACTAAAATAGTAAAAAAAAAAGAAGTGTCAAAGTGTCAAGTTCTTTCTTTGAGGTATAACTCAAGTCACAACGTTCCAATTTTGAGAAGAGGTTCACATCACAAACACCTTGAGTGAAATAGGTTGAACTTTTGGTCCTCCTCATGCCTCTTGACCTGGCTGCCCAAGAGCCTCCTCATCATCAAAATATCTCTATTAGGCATGAAAACATCCTCATCACACTCTTCTTCCTAAGATGGTTCAGATTGGGACTCAATGACACCATTAGTGATCACCATTGTCCTTTTTGTAGAGCACTGTGAGGCAATGTGACCATGGCCAAGGCACTTGAAACACTTCACATTTCTAGTCCTTCCATTGGTCTCCACGACTAATTGGTTGGGTTTCTGGCTGCTACGGCCTCCTTGGCCTTGGGGATGTCCCTCTTTGGCTCATCCTTCCAAGATTAGAATTTTGAGGTGCTAGAGGAGTATTTGGACTTCTTCCTCTTAAGTTGTTGCTCCACTTTCATGGCTTTTTGAACTAAGTCATCTAGCTCCACACAGAGTTGCAACTCCACCACATCTTGGATCTCTGGATTCAGCCCATGAAGGAACCTAGCCATTGTTGCTTCACAGTCCTCATTGAGGTTGGACCTAAGCAAAGCTAACTCCATAGCTTTGAAGTACTCATCCATTGTTTGGGATCCTTGGGTGAATCTTTGTAGCTTGTTGTGCACATCCCTTTGATAAGAACGAGGCACAAACCTCCTCCTCATCACTCGTTCATTTCAGTTCATGTGTCCATGGCTACATCACCACACCTCAATCTATCCATTTGGTACTGATCCCACCAAACCATGGCATACTCTTGAAATTCAAGGGTTGGACCTTGATTTTCTTTGCCTCCGAGTAGTGTTGGCAATTAAAGACTTGTTCCATCTTTAATTCACATGCCAAATATGCTTCTGGATCACTCATCCCCGAAAAGCTAGGGACTTTGATCTTAACACCATCTAGATCTCCTCTAGGCTTGTGGTCACAAGAATCACCATCTAGTCTCCTTTCTACATTAACCCTCCTTTGTTCCATCTTCCGTTGCAGGGCCTGAAATTGTATGTTCATCATGGCCTATAGAGATATCATTCTTGGGGTCAATGGACAACCACTATCTTCTGGATCTGACATGTTTCAAGCTACAATTTTCTCTGATACCACTTGATGACAACCTTTAAGGGGTGCCTTTGATTTTAGGATTGTTTTAGCTTGAAAGTTTTGAGTGTTTTAACTATGATTCGGTTTTGATGAATTCTTAGGGTTTTAGGTCACTTTATGGCTGTTTTATGTAGGGTAATTGGGTAGGAATGTATGTGTTTGGGTTTGTAGGTCTTAGGTCACGGTTTGGACTGTGTTGGTTAGGGTTTTGTAGAGTATTAGATGTGGAATGGTATATGTGATTATGTTAGGTATCAGTGGACAAAACACACATGGAAGGGGGGTTGAATAGGTGTAGCGGTTATCAATTACCGCTTTTCGTACCAAAGCCCTATTATGGAAAAAGCCCTAGTTAATCGATTAACTCCAAGCCTTAATCGATTAACGCATACAAACACAGCAAGATGCAGACAGGCTTCTTGCACAGCAAGTCACCGACGCTCAAGAACATATAATACAGATATTTTTATACAGAATTAAACTAGATACATCAACCTAACAATATCCAAAATATCAGCCAATATCATGTAATAATAAGACTTGAAATTTAAAGAGATTAGGGATATAAAATGCTTGCAACATGTAAATTTTATCTTGGTTCGTTTGCGGGTCTACTTGCAAACTACATCCAGGCCTCCCCTTCTGATCTCGGGGGATTTTTATTCACTAATATTGAACATAATATATAGTTACATGCAAACTTCCAATACAACACTTAGATGCTCCCTTCTTGAATCCAAGGACCCACTTTCTTGGTTTGACTCTCTTCCGATCGCCCAAGAAAACCTTTCTTGCGATCTAGCCCCAACCAAGAACTCGTTCTAAACTCAAGACCTCTAAGTCTTGGTCAAGATAAACCGAATCTCTTAGGTGATAAGACACCGAGAGACAAATTTCCTAATGCAAAACAGTACACAAAACTGAGTATTATAAAAGCACACTTTTGCTCAAAATATTACAATGAAAACTCAAGTAAAACCCATATACAAAACTCACAAGATAATATGAATATGTATGAGTTTATGAAAATGCAGAAACGCAGAATTTCTACCCTGAAATTCTCTTAAAGAAATGCAAGAAAACATACAAGAAAATATATGAATGTTTAACATATAAACCACATGCAATATGATGACTATCAAAGTCTAAGCATGGTACTATCTCTTTCTATCTCATAATGCATTTCACTCTACCTATATGACACAATTAAGCACGAAAACATGCACCTAGCAATTTCTAAAAATGAATGATATAATATCGTACACGTTCTGAAATCGCAGTCTTTATAGAAAACCATTCTGAGTCCTAGTTAATCGATTATGTACTTATTTAATCGATTAACGGGTAGTTGAAAATAATTGTTTTCTGTTGGAACTATAATCTCGTTAATCAATTAACGTATCTCTTAATCGATTAACTGGCACATTTTCAGCTTATTGATTAAATGGTACACAACCTATATGTTATGCTTATCAACTACATATTTTTTACCAATATATTATGCCTAAGATACACAAGTAACATGTATGTTTAATGCATGAACACATAACGATCTAGATGGAATGTCTCATGTAAATGAAATGATTACTTTTAAAGCTTGTGAAACTTGCATCTAGGTTTACCTAACCTAGACTCAATATCTAAGGCACACATCTTAGACTTCTAAAAAAATAACTTTATTAAAGAACCTAGTCTATATATGAAACCCTTGAGTCCACGACATGCTGATTTGTTGAATCATCTTCAAGCTTTCACTAAGTCCTTGTCTTCATTAAAACATAGGCAAACTCCAATAGTGCTCTACTTGACAATAGGGTAGGATTATGTGGTTGTTTGGTTTTATGGAAGGTGTATGAGGTTTAGGGTGGATAAAGGTGAGGACTTTATGTGAGGTTTTTGTGTATAGATGATGATGGGTGTTTATGGGAGTAGGGGTCACGATTTGAAGGGATGTGTAAGCGCCACAAGCTTGGAAGCTGGATAAGCTATGGTGTTCGCCACAAGCAAGGAAGCTTGATAAGAACTGGTTAATGGTGGCCACGACCAACCTAGGTTTAGGAGAAACACTATCAACTAAAAAAAATTTAATTTTTAATCAAATTCAACTTAATTTCATTAATGCAATATGATTACATAAATAGGCAAGCAACTAGGCTCCCTTGAAAAAAATAAAACAAAAATAATAATTGAAAACCTAATTAAAACTTGGACTAAGTCCTAAAACTAATTAAATTTCAATAATAAAATTCCTAATTAATTTTCGAAATTAAAATTCCTAATTAATCATGAAAATAAATTTGGTTGAGATTTTGAAGTTGTTGGCTGAATTCCTTGAAGTGTGACTTGGTAGTTGTTGGACGATTGAAGATTTGGATTTGAATCAGCCTTGAATAATCCTCTAATTAATTTGGCCGAATTTAATCATAGAATTTCCTTGCTTGAGTGGACTTGACCATCTTATCTTAATCCCTTAAGTATAGCCACAAGTTGGTTTTGAAATTGAAAGCCAAGTAGAGCCTTGACTTGTTTCAATCAGCCTCTTATAATCTCCTTAATTTGTGTCTTGCCTTATCCTAAGGAGTAACCATATGTTTATTAAACCCAATCTAATTTGGCCAAGCAAATTGAATAAATATCCCTATTTATCTTTTAAGCCTTGCACTCCATAATTGTAGATGTGCCCTCTTGTGCTCTTACATCCTTCCTATTTTCATGCCACCTTGTCTTGAGCTATACCATGCCTTTCAAGAATTGATTGTGTCTTGATTTCCATTTGTCCTAGTCATGCCATGTTGATCATATTGTCTAGTCGTGTCATTTTGAACCGAAAGCCTAGTTTAACTAGTTGGCTAATAATGGACCATGATACAAAGGAATTAAATTAATAAATTCCCAATCCCATATTACATGAATTAAATACTAACATACTTGATGAAGGAATTAAATTAATGTCTAATTGATGAAGGAACCAAATAGGATGGCTGCTAAGGATAAGAGAATCCTAAATGTTATCATTTTAACTATTGGGTTGAATGTGTCAAGGTAGTCAACCCCTTCTGTTTGGGTACATCCTTTTGCAACCAGTCCAGCTTTGTATCTCTCTATAGAACTATCAGCTTTATGTTTGATTTTAAAAACCCATTTGTAATATATTACCTTCTTACTATTGGGGAGAGTGGTAATATACCAAGTGTTGTTCTGTTGTAAAGTAGAAGGTTCACTATGAATGACCTCTTGCAAACATTCATGAAGAATAGCCTCCTTATAGGAGTTACGAGTGGTGATAGATGATACACTCAAAGAGAAATGTCTATATTATGAAGATAAGGAGTTATGACTAATATAGTTTCAAAGAGGATACCTGATGAGGGATGAGTGGCTTGGTAGAGACCTAGAAGCGAAAGTACAATGATAATCTTGGAGGTCGGAGGGAGGTTTTGAGATCCTGGATGATTGTCTAGTAGGAAGAGGAGGAGGATCAGTACATCTGGAATAGGTTGGATTGTCTGGTGGATGTGATTGAGATGAGTGATCAATATATGAAGGTCATTATGTTGTGTAAGGTCATATGGAAAAACAAGGTCATTGATAGAAGGATCAATAGGCAAGATTTAGTGGGATTGGGAAGTAGACTGAGAGTTTTGGCTTTGAAAAGGGAAAATATGTTCAAATAAGGCTACATTCCTTGAGAGGAAAATTTCCCTAGTGTTATAGTAAAAAACAAGATAGCCTTTTATACCTTGTTCGTAGCCTTAAAAACATACATTCTAGATCTAGGAACCAATTTATATATGTGAGAGAGGTGAGAGTAGAGACATTGCAAAGGCTGTGAAAACTCTTAAAAGGGTGAGGTCAGGTAGAGTTGCATAAAGGATTTCAAAAGGGGACTTATTTGAGAGGCATTTGGTTGGTTATTTGTTGATCAAACAAACAACATGAGATATATCATAACTCCAAAAACAGGTAGGTAAACTGTATTGAAAGATGAGGGATCTTACCACTTCCAATAGGTGTTGATGTTTTCTATCAGCAAACCCATTTTTTCGAGGAGGGGATTCAACACATGAAGTTTTGTGTTGAATCTCATGGAAAGCATAAAAATCTAGCAAGAAGAATTATTTGTCATTGCCACTTCGAATACATTTCAACTTTAGGCTAAACTGAGTTTGAATATAGTAAACAAATGATCTCATATGATATAATGTCTCTCATTTGGTTTTCATAAAAAAAAAACAACCATGTAAACCTAGTTTTGTCATCTATAATAGTAAGGAAATATCTATGCCCATGTGTTGATGGAAAAAAGAATGGACCCCAAATGTCCATATGGTAGGTCAAAGATGTTTGCAGATTTAGACATGCATTCAAGATAGGGTAATCTTTTTTGCTTAGATAGATAACAAATCTCACAAAGACTGCCAATTTTATTGCATTGTATAAAAGTGAAAACAATTTGCATTAATGTTGAAAGTTAATTTTGAGGAAGGAAGGTTTAGGTTTTCTCTTTCTCATTTTGGTGTGTTTTCTTTTTATTTGATTAACTAAGTGAACTCGGTTTTATTCTTTGTTCGCCATCTCGGCTTTTTTGAAATAAATTCCAACGTCGGTATAATGGTTTCAAGAATATTCCAGTTACAACTTACTTCTAATAATCATGTAAATAAGTTATTCCTTCTTTGACCCATCTCGGTTTTGTTAGAATAAATTCTAACGTCAATATAATGGTATCGAAGCAATTCCCTATTACATAATTATTAAGTACCTTTGAATACCATCTCGGTTTTGTGGAATAAATTCCAACACCGGTTTAATGGTATTCTAATGTACAAAAGTGATGAATAGTTAGTTGTTAGAAAC
>NW_017724169.1:0-43881 GCF_001865875.1 Lupinus angustifolius | reverse complement strand
AAGCACAAATAATGAGTAGACATATTTTGATGGTTTTTTGTTGTTTTGCACATAAACAATTTAACAAGAAAAATAAACTACATATTAACAAATTCTTGAGGAGACAAGATCATTTTGAATAAGGAAAATATTTCTCAACTTTATGAATTTGAACTACTTAGACAAGTTCTTATGTTTTACTTTGATTAACTCCGAACACCAAGTTCTAAAATCATCCTTTTAGTATATGTTCTAAAATGGTAGAATGATAATCACTTAAATTTACTACTAAACAATATTACGTCCACAAAGAGATTAGGTTGTCACACCCTAATCTTGGCTACTCTAATATTGAATTAGTAATGAATATAAGATCTGAAGAAAAATATGCTTAACTTGGCAAATAAAATAAGTAATACAATTACTTCTTAGTTTATTTGTTAAGTGTTTGAGACTATTAATTTTATGACTTGAAATCAATTTTTAGGTGATCAATCTAAAAAGAGCATTAAGAATTTCTCAAACAAGTGAAATTAATCAAAGCACCAACTTGAATGATTCAAAAGAAATTGTTAGGAGCATGAGTCATCCATCCAAGGATTGGATGCTTTGAGTTCCAAATGAGATTACAAAATTGATTTTTGCATCTCATTTGCCTTCTCCTTTTCTCCTCTTGAATTATAAACTATAATTACAAAACTTGCTTAAATAAAGTTCCTAAGAGCTAAGAACAAGAAGAGAGAACTTCAGAGAATAATTTCTAGGCAAAATGTGAGTGAAAATGTGAGAGATATATTTTTTATTCAAATAGAATGTGCCCTATTTATAGAAATTCTTCTGGGCCGCTCAGCTGCTTGTCAGCCCCGCTAAGCAGCTGACCAAACCCTTCAGCATGGGTTTGGTCCCTTGATCAAACAGCTTTGTCACCTCCTTATGCTTGACTCAGCAAAGCTAGTTGTGAGCTATGAAACCAGCTATGGTGAGCTAATCTGGAAAGCCTATGGTGGGCTACTTGAGGTGAGGTCATTGGTGACTTCATGGTTTGCTTGATGGCTAAGTCAAGTCTAGGTGCACACCGCTTAGCACACCTGTTGCACCGCTAAGCTGCTTATTCATTAGCTTTGACCGTGCTGACTGGGATGTGGCATGGTGCTTGCTGATCTGGGCAGGAGTCTGGTTCTTCGCTGAGCTGCTTGGTTGCACTGCTAAGCTGCTTATTCAGTAGCTTGGGCATGTGCCAAGCTTGTGTCTGACCGTGTCAAGCTTGAGTTCTGACTGTGTCAGGACTAGTCTGGTGCTAGGCTGAGCGGCCAAGCAGGTCCAATCAGCTGCTTGCTTGAGCAGCTGGTGTCCAGGTCAGCTTAGCGTGGTTTGGTCCACGCTCACCTGCCTGCTTGAGCACCTTGATTTTGACTTCTTTTTTACCATGAGTCTTTTTTCTCTTCTTTTTTTCTTTCTAAATCCTACAAAATACATTAAAAAAAAGAAATACACACAAATATACAAGATTGTGATATTTTATACAAAAAGTATTATTTTAAGTTAGTTTTTCTCAATTATGCTTAAGATAAGTGCCATAAAAGTGTTTGAAATTTAGGTATGTTTTGCACTTATCAATTAACAAGTTTTGAATGAGATAAATGGCCTAACCCAGAATGCCAAATATTATTATCATTGTAGCTAGAGAAAATGTTTACAAAGTTAGTGTCAGAAAGGTCATGTACTTGATGTACTAATGCAAATAATCCTGATTTCTAGCTAGCTGCACCAATCATCTTCAATGATGGCATGTCATGTATCGAACAAGAGTTGGGTGAGAAAGTGAGTTTTCAGGATAAGCAGTATGTGAGTTTAGAGATAGATATGAGATTGAACTTGAAAGTTGGTAAATATAAGACATTAATGAGATAAAAGTCAGCAGAAAACACTATTGTACTAGAGTAGTGTGCAATGAGATTATCACCATTTAGCAATCTAATTGAAATGGGTTTTATTTGTATAAAAAACTGAAACTTTATAAGGAGAAGCACACATGATCTATGGCTCCTGTGTCAAGGATCCAAAAATCGGATTGACCAAAAGTTGGTTTACCATGATTGATATATGAGGTATTATTGTCATTCACATTTGATTAGCAGAATGAGGTTGTTGATGTACAAAATTCTCCAATAGAGTCATGAGGGCTTGTTGCTACTCCAGGGTGAAGTTAAAAATAGAGCCTTGAGAAACTTCTTTGTTCTTCGAGTCAATAGATTTCCTTCCAAAATGTTCATTTTCTTCGTATTCTTGGGTCACATAACTATTGGTAATGCTTTAATTTGAGAAATAATTTGGGGGAAAAACCATGTTTCCTATATCATACATCAATAGTGTGAACTAGCTTGTTGTAGTTAGTGCAAGCCTGGGTTCCTCTACAAGTTCTGGAACTGTTTTGAAATCTACCAGAACTTTGATTCCTACCCCCAAATTGACCCCTAAAGCCTCTTCCTCTCCCCCCGAATCTACTTCACTTTTGTTAATAGAGACATTTGCAAGAATGTGATTGTCGTTTGGGTGAAGTAAGCACCAATAACTGGATTTCCATGTTTAATAGAGTAGATTTCACCAATTAATTCAGGGATTCTAAACACATCTCTCTGATAATATCTTTCTTTGAAATCTTCCCAAATTTTAAAGGTATTTTCCATCTAGAGGATGCTTGCGAGAATAGATGAATCAATTGATTGATTCAACCAAGATAGTAATAATGCATTGCATCTAGTCCAATAAGAGTAGAAAGGATCATTACCAAGAAGTTCGATAATGAATTTCATCTTATTTTATCTTCCCAGTACAATAGTCATATATCACACCTATGAGTGATAGTTTTCGTCATTGAGATAAGTGGTAACAAGCAATGCACCTAGTTTTTCATTCCGGTGCATGAACTAAGGGCTAGTAAGATCAAGAATCAGGCTTTTTTGTTGGTTCTGCAATGTAATTTGGTTTGTCATCTTCTTGTGTGTTTTGATTCGAAGGTGGAAGGTTTTTCATGATTTTGCGCATTTTGAAAGGAGATATGGTTGAAGTATGACAAAGTCACCTTTAATGAAAGTGTTTTGATATCATGTGGAAACTTATGGATTCCATGGTTACTAACACATAAAACGAAAAAGAAGAAGAAAACAGAGAAATAAATGAAGATAATTTTGGCTAATTCTTTTATTGGTACTTAAATGAAAATACTAAGTTAATACAATAAAAAGAGTTGGGATGCATTTATATTGAATGAATGAAAAACAAAAAAGGGAAAGTTATAACCGAAAATAAATACACTAATTTTCCCACAAAAAAGGTTTCATCAATTTTCTATTTTTGTCGAGGTGTTGGATCAATGGGTTGAGTTTGCATTGGGCTCAGTATTAGATATTAACAATTCTTTGCAATAATAATATGTTTTTTTATAATCACTTAGTTCATTCTCACTATTTACTTGAGTTTTCTTGCCTGTTTACTAATATATTTTGAGTTGATTTGTTAGTCACTCTTATTTTTATAATATATTACTAATATTTTTTATTTTAAGTTTGAATATGCTAGTTGAGAGATAAGTTTTAAATAATTTATTTTGTATATTGTATAATTTTTTTATAAAATAAATAAAAGAGATTTAATCATTAATTTAAATTAATATTCTTTTTGTTTCTTAAATATTGATGCTTTAAAACTGTAACATTCATTTATTGTATTCTACTAACAACTCTAATTTAGTATTTTGAGTCCCCTTAATTATATTTATCATAATATTAATATTGGATTCAAATTATGTCAACATACATTTTATCATTATTATAAAACTTGGCTTCGATTTATAAATTCAATTGCGAACCCGACATCTGATGAGTCTAAGTCTCTCATTTAATCGATTTTATATCAAAATCGAATTGACTCAGTTCTACTCGGTCCAATTCAAGTCTAAATTCGGTGACTCGGATTGGTCAGACTAGTTGAACATCTCGAGTCAATCAAAAAATATATTTAAAAAAATCAAAACAATATCGTATTGAGATGAACAAAAACTTTTAACTAATTTGTAATTATATTTACCATTTGTTAACTTATATTATAGGAAAACTTTCATTGTTTAATTAAATTTTAATTTATGTGCATTTTTGTTGCAACTAAAGCATAATAAATATGTTATTTGATGAGGATTTAAATTTGTTTATGATATTTTATAGTAATAAAATATTCTTGTTGATTATTTAATTATGTATGGTAATATTTTTAAATTTGAAATTTAGTGTTATTAAATAATGTTAACTAATATTATGAATTTTTAAAATTTTTTAATATAAACTAGGTTAACTAGTCCAACTATTGACCCACTAGTCCAACTAATGACTTATTGACTCAAGTGACATGACTTGGTCATTTATCGATCTGAGTTTAATAACACTACATTTTATACATAAATATATTTATAAAAATATGATATATAAATTATCATCAAAATTTTGATATATAATTTGTGGTAATTTGGGCTACCTTCTCCATCCGCGCATAATATCCACTTAAATTAGGATAAATATTAACATAACGGTTTCTAAAAATGACATAAAAATTATATGATGTCCACCTTAGATATAGGTAGGTAAACTTATGGGTTCTTTGTTGTATAATTAAAAAAATACATAAATAACAATGTACAAGTTAAAATAATTTAATAATATATATTCTTCAAGTCTAATAGAAAATCAAAATAAAATAATTAATAGTACAATGTATGTGAGTGACTCATGGTAGTGGTTAGAAAAGCCTATAGGCAAAATGAACATTTTGAGCTAATAAAAATTTTCATACCCGCTTAATAACTACGACAAACATATAGTATGAGCATTGTCCAAATTATGAATAATAATCGGTAATTACAAAATTTAAATCAGTCCACTATTTTCCACTCAATTGGTAACCTTAAACATAATTTTTCAAGTAAGGAAAGTGTAATATTTTTAAACTAATAATATTAATTTTTTTGGTAATTAATAATAATACTTATTTTGTCTTGCAAAGTTCAATTCAAAACTAATCCATTCGCAACAAGTTGAATAAGCTATGCATTCCAGAGTTTCTTCTTCATTCCGCTTGTAATGATTAAAAAAAGCTATGCATTCTAGAGTTCAATTCAAACATTAATCTGGGACAATATCGTCTTCTTCCTGACGCTTGCGGTTTCGAACTCGTTCCTTGGTACGTTTCCTTCGAACCTTTATCCGCACCTCCGTTCTTGGAAAAATTTCGGTTTCAGTTTCAAATCGATCCACATTGTGTTTCATAGTTGAAATAAACCAGTCTTATGTTTAATAGAATTTTGTTTGAGGTTCTTGAATTTGAGTTTTGATGCAAATTTGCTCTTATGAGCCAAAGACAATTTATAGTAAAATATTTTTTGCTGTTTGCTGTGTATAATTCTTTGACATTAGTTTTCTTGAGCATATTTGAAATGATGCTTTATTAGCTAAAACTGTTACATGTAATTTTTCTGTATGGTAGAGAAATTTATGCAAAATTGTTAATTTATTTGATGAATTAATTTTCTGTTACTAAAAGTTTAGGTGATTTGAGTCCCAGTCTCATTAGACCAGGGCAGGCCTCAGGACTGAAAGAGTGGTTACAATAAATTAAACACGGACGAGGTTCTCGCGTCCAATACTATTCGAAATCATGTCTCGTAGATATTTTCTTTGGTACTACCAAGGTATCCCTCACTTTTTGGTTAAGGAAATAATTCATTACGGGGTGCGTGGCTGTCTCTCTCAATAAGTTTTGCTCCCAGAAATCAAAGTCTTGTGAGATATGAGTCATATCCTTACTGACTAGACCTACATTTATTGATATTTGATGATTTAATTTTATAATGGCTTAGTTTACCTAAGTTTTGTAGGAAGAATATCTCCATGATCATATTATTATTGTTATGACTTCTGGTTTCCTAGGTATGGAATCAATGAACATCCATTTTTTTATTTTTTGTGATTTGTTGCTATTAAATATCACTTCTCGGTGATTTAGATTATGCAAGCACCTGTGGATGATATCTCTTCTTATTGCCTATCAAAAAATCTGGATTCTGTTATTTAATCCTGCTTTTCATGCTCATAATATGTTTTTTCATTTTGGGTGGGGCTGTGACATCTGATATAATATTATCATTTTCGGGCCTAAATTTGTGGATGAATTGTACACAACTCCATGCACCAGGAGTGATATGATTCTTTTTTTAATGTTATCAACTTTAGATTTTGGATTCCCACCAGGATTGTTTGTTTATATTGGAAATATCTTGGTTCACTTGACCAGACTGTGGATATAGATTTTTTTGGTTGGTATTTGTCGATTCTTATGTGAGTTATGTCAATGCTATTGCCTTTTTCTTCTTGCCTCTATTCACTTGAATTCCCTTTAAAGTTATATTTCGTGTGGGAAAAAGAGGTGCTTAGATTTATACTTCATAGTAATTGTAAATAGTGATTAGTTCTTTGATATACTGTTCTTTCAGATTTCAATTTAACTAATGGACTTTGCCAAACACTATGCAATATGCATATCATAATGGTTCTTAATAATTAATATGTGTTTGCTTTTTTGAGCAATGAATTAGTATAGATTAACGAGAATTGTGCCATTTAAATTAGTCATTAGCTCTCTAGATGAACCTGGTACATGGTACCCGATACTGTGAATTTGGTATGTGGTACTCTTGGTGGATGAGAGAATTTGGTAACCATTGTAGTAGTCCACGGCTTCTTTGTAGTTGTAATTTGAATTATTGCATGGTGTTGGACATTGCTGCAATTGCTACGTGTTTGCTTTTGTCACTCTTCTTTCTTTCCTTCGACTTTCTCAAGCAATCACTAACTTATTTGTCTCCTGACTCATGTACATATTGAAGATAGAAGTAACTTATAAAATGTTGAATTTAACGGTGCTATATTTGGGCAAGTTTTGTGGTACTTAAGGAATTTCATTCAGCCTTTGATACCCTTGAATCCACCTTTCTAGTCAACATGTGAGCAGATTATTTTTTTTGACAGTTAATAATTTCAGATAATTTATGAATCTTACTTTTATTGTGATGTTATTCTGCATTAGTTTTGGGCAAAAGTTCCCTGCACATAAATTGTACGGCCCTAAAATTTTTTGACATTATGCAAAATTTGAAGCACGTTGAAATTGAAATAGTGAATAAAAGTTCTCATGAGTCAAATGTAATAGTTGTATAAGACACTAAATACTGGTACTTAAAGTCTTATATTTATTCTTATATATGATGCCATTAGTGTTTCCACATTACAAATGTTGTGTAACAAAACATTTTTTATTGATTGTCAATTGTGTGTCAAGAGCCTGAAGGTTAGCTCTAATTTTTTTCCAATTGCTAAAAAAGGGCGGCCCAATGCACGAGTCTCCCTTTTAGTGGGGTCTAGGGAAGGTATATGTATGTAGCCTTACCTTTGGAAGCAAAGAGGTTGATTTCAGGATTTGAACCCATACGGCACAAGGCAAGCAACCGTACCGCTGATCAAGGCCTAGGTAGTCAATAGCGCGCTATAGTGCCGCAATAGCAGACTGTAGCAATGTTTCGACCATTACCCATGACACCATAGTGGATAGCGGTGCAGATGGTCGTAGCACCTGTAGCAAGTCAAATAGCAGCAAAATCGGAGGGCAAATAGTGGATCATGACTCGCTACATGTTTTATTGCAAGTGGAACCCTAATTTTATAGAAGAAAAGTATTTTTTGCCCCTCTTTTTAATAAGTGGCTAGTTTTCCACTAGGGTTTTAGGTAATTTAACCTCCCATTCTTTCCCTTCTACTTAACACATTGATTTTCCTAGGCCATGTGATTTGTAATTGGTTATACCTTTCTTCTTCCTTCTTCCAAATTCCAGTTTACATGTTCAATTGCTTACATGTTCTTCATCAACATAGAACAAAATTGCAAGGCTTCCTAATTCACGAACATTCTCCATCTTTTCTTAAAAAAAAATTCTTGGTCCATGATTGTTTGCCCCATCATCTCTTTATTGATTCTCTTATCAAATTGATTGAACCCAATTGACATCATCTTTGTGTGGTTCAATTTTGTGAGATACAATTTTGTTATGGCATCCAACTTTGATCAGCTCTAGAACTTTTAATACTCTGATCTTGATTATTAATTAGGAATGTGTCTTTAATATGATCTATTGTAGTATTTATATATGTAGGCTATAAACTACTTATAATTTTTTTTTCCTAAGTTGTAGCAGTTGTCCCGCTATCCCGCTATAGTGTTTTTGGGGTCGGCTGCTACGCTCCACTATCCAGGATTGACTACCTAGATCGAGGCTCACCGTCTTAATTTCTTTCCAATTGTTATAAATTCAAATTTTATTATAGGTAAAGAGTTAAGTCAGCCAGTGATTTTTTATTTTAGTTTTAAAAGGTATCAGTAAACCACTCTGGACACTGTTGACTTTTAAGTCTTATATAATAAAGCTCATATACTCAATATAGGTTTCTTGGTGCTATATATAACATCCTATTTAGGACAATTTCTATATCATATGCTTGTCAGTCTGTCTCAGTATGTTCCATTCATAATAGATTCTTCTGTGCCTTTTCGTTGGGGCTATCTATGCCCCTTGACTATTTTAAGGCTAATTGTAAGGCTATACATTGCATTTATGTCTTAATTTTCCTGTATTGAATAGTTATTTAAGATGTCCCGGTCAACCTTGAAATAACTAGTGTTTGCTTGTGCTTTTGATAGGAGATGGATCCCTTTTCTATGTACATGATCTTCCAATTGCTTGTTTTTTGCTGTTGTCAGCAGGAAAGCAGCTGCTATAATTGACGGTTCCAAATCAATTATAGCTGAACAATTACACATTTCTATCAAAAGCAGGAAAAGATATACCCCACTAAAATTAGTTGAGAAAGTAAGGAAAAAAAATCATAAAACATAAAATGGTTCCCTACACTATTATGGCATGAGCATGCATTGCTTGAGAATTAGGAAAAATGGAGTTGGACTTACACAATCTGAACTTCAACTAAAATAAGAAATGGACTTAATAAATAAATGAACTGTAACTTGTAATAGTTGAAATCCTTTTCTATTTTACTTTACAGCCAATGAAGAGCATGGAGAAACAAGTTCTGCACATTTTGTTGTGCTGTTATGCCTCATTTCAACACAAGTATAAATGTACGTAGTTGAGTCATAAGAAATAAGATTTGTTATTGCCCATTTTTATTTGAATGATTGCTGTAAAATAAGAAAATTATGGGTGTTTAATGTATTCCTTTGTTGTTGAAGCAGCCTATTTTTTCTGTGTATCATATTTCCCATTTTTAAGAATGCCCCCTTTTCTTTTTGCCATAGACTTAGTGATATGTGTGGTAGGCATTATTTATTTAAAAATTCTTGGATTTTCTAGGAATAGGCTATGGATTACTGTAGGTTGATATGCATTATCTTTCATCTAATAAATATCCATTTTGATGTCATTTTATACTCAGAAGCAGATAGATGCCAAGAAAAACCGTAGGCAAAACCATTAAGAAAGATTTAGAGATTAATGCTTTGTCAAGGACATAGCATTACAATATTGCTCGATTCCTGTAGCCGACCCCACCTAGTGGGACAAAGGTTTGTTTGTTGTTATTGTAATGTTTTACGGATGCCTTAATCTTTGTTTAATGCACATTTATAACTTTTTGTTCTTGAAACTGGCTACATTAGATAATACAATATGGGACTGTTTACAAAATTGATATATACATTCAGTTCTAGCAAGAAAAATATCTATATGTTCTTTACATACCCTATAATATTGATAGATACATTTAGTTCTTAGCCAGAGTGCCAGGCCTGCTGCCTTGTGCTACATGTGTAGCATGTAATGCAATATTTGCACATGCCATAATGGCCTTTTCCTTTTCAGAGTAATAAAGTGATGCTTCCCTCATGAGAAGGTTATTGCTTTTTGAAATATTCGTTGGCCAGGAGCAAGTATTGCCAATGGATCATAAACAGATTTTCTTTGCAGG
The DNA here is from genome assembly GCF_001865875.1 of Lupinus angustifolius. Taxonomy (NCBI): domain Eukaryota; kingdom Viridiplantae; phylum Streptophyta; class Magnoliopsida; order Fabales; family Fabaceae; genus Lupinus; species Lupinus angustifolius. The sequence goes on along the minus strand of NW_017724169.1, from coordinate 33,823 downwards.
AAAACCTCCCATTGAGGACCAAAGTGCGCCTTCCATTCATCCTGTGTATTGTAGTGGGGCAAATATTGCTTTACCCCAAGTTGTGCTCCTTCACAGTATTCTAAAATTCTCTTATTCTGATTTAAAATGTGTTCAAGGCCATCAGGGCCATTGGAAGAGGGAACTGCAGAAGCAAGAAATGCCACTAGGTAGAAAATATCTTCATCTGGCATAACAACTGAAGTTCTGTTGTCCCACCTGCAAAGAAATTTGTTAATAAAGGCTACAATATAGAATTAGTTGTGATAACGAGTTTTGGGAACCATTACTTTGATTTTTTTACGGGGTAGATTAGGACGGGGCCACTGCTTGTTTCAGTTACGATATTCCCAAACACAACTTCTGCAAATTTGTGTATTTTGCTTTTGGGTATAAAAAGATTGAGCCATGGGTGTGGAACATCCCACAAGCCTTTTGAACGCAACTTGACCTCTGAAGTATGCACCCTGTCTAAGAAGTCTACATATGTGACTTCTGTTACAAAAAGTGTTGATGGGATATAATTCAAGTGGGACAAGAGTGTCTTAACTTCCTGCATAAAAACAGTAAATTGATTATTATTATTTTTATATTACAACAAATTGGTGATTTATTTATGTATGTAGTTACTATTTATATAAAATCAATCTTTAAATTGATCTGTTCTTGCTCACCTGATTTACTGCATGGGTTTCTTCCATACTGATGTATTTGGCCAATTCTAAGCAGAACAGAGTTCTTCCATCTGATTTGAACTTATGAGCTTGAACCGGGTCTTGTGGATTGAAAGATGTTCTCCAGTTATTTAGAAGACCAGTTCTATTTATTATCACAAACCCTTCAATGTAATCAAATGCATTTTCCATGAATATTAATTTCTCTTGATCTCTGGTGAAAGCTGTAAAGTCTGCATATAGCACTCTAATCCATTTTACCTGTTCAAAATTGAAAAAATCTATGATGACAACTGGTAATTCCAGAAAAAACTAGGTAAAATTGAAAGGCCTTGTTTGAGGTAATGTCCTTGATGCATTACCATGGTAGGTGCTGGTTCCAGCAAAATTCTTGCTCTTGTTATTATGCCAAACTGACCTAGTCCCCCAAGTACGCTGTGGAAGAGTTCACGATTCTGCTCCTCTGAACAGTTTACCACCTCCCCCGTTCCTGCAGTTAATCATTGACCAACTTTTTCATTCACCAAAGAGAATGCATTTCTTTTCTTTAAAAAAGTTATTTGCAACCAATAATTTGAGAGCATCCCAATTCCTATGTGCCCAAGGTCATGTTACTAAATGTATTAACAAGGGATTTTAAGATGTTATTATGTCTGTTTCAAGTGAATTATTTGTTTTGAAGTGACAAAATAGCAGCTGCTGTAATTATAAAATGATCTGTCCCATTGTTTCAACTCTTGACCATGTTATTATTTACCATGTTTTCACAGTATGGTTTCCTCACCAAGTTACCAACCTGTAACAATCTCCAGCTGCTTAACATTACTTATCTGGGGACCATGCAGGAATGCCTGCCCACTGACGCCAGCGTTCGATAAAGTGCCTCCAACTGTCAGATGTAGGTAGTCTGTCCATGATCTTGGTGCTAACCCATACCTTAGTGTCTCATGCAGAATGTTTATCCACAATTCCCCTCCTGAGACGTCCACATAAGGTAATTCCCCTGCATATACCTTCATTTCTGGGGCAATGAGAGATTTCATGTTGATCACAACTCCTCCATGAGCCTGAGATTGGCCCTGAAGTGAGTGGCCATGGCCTCTAGCTGCAACAGTGAGCTGAGAACTAGGACCCAAGTTCCAGATATGCTTTATGGTGACTGCAATATCAGAAACTGATTTTGGATGCAGTAGTGCCATGGGTTGAGTATGGTACCTGTTGCCAAAGTCTCGGGATGCTTGGCTAAGGCCAACTTCATCAAAATTCAAGTGTCCTTCCAAGGGAAGTGCTTTTAATGAAGAAGGGATACTGGAAATACAGAAGTTAAGTTGAATGGTTATACAACTGAGCAACAAAATCATGAAACCTCTGAGGAACAGATTGTTGTGTTCTCTAACGAGGCTAAATGATGGGTAACTCGTTTTTCTTTTAGAAGATAAGCTTGCAGTCACAGGCTGAAGAAGCTTGATCATCATGTAGCTTTTGTTTGTTTTTTTAGCACAGAGAAAAGCAGAAGTTATAAGTTGATGCAAAGGAGTGGAGAGGGTTAGGCCAGAGTTTGATGAACTTTGTTGATGGCTTAGTCAACCCTTTAGTTAGAAAATCTGTAATAAGACTGCTGATTTGGGAGGATTCTTTTTGGTTATCCCTTTTGGGTTAGTGTATTAAAATAGAAGAGGAGCCATCATACTTATAGCAAGTTGAAAAGGAAAAGTGACAACAAAGGGAGATCTCACAAATCTTCTCACTTTTCCAAATAGTTGCAACCACAATCATTCCATGAAGGACAGACATGTATCAAATTTTCACTTGACAACCAGTTTAAGGTTACTTTTTATTTTCCCATTTGATAAAAAAACTCCTTGTTTTTGCTTTTCCACTGCTTATATTACTCTGCATTTGAGAGTAGGTATGTCAATGGTCTAGTCTACCTCACAAGTATGTTGAGGTGGTATTGAATCTATTGCTGTCGGAATGTAAACATCTTGCATCCCTGCCATTAAATTGTTTGAGAAGGACTTCAGTGCTTGTATGGTATTAATATGTTCAAGAGATATGACATTGGTGGGGTCTTTGTTGGTCCATGTGACACGTGAATGCTTTCATTTATTTGTGCTGAGTTAGGACTATAGACTATGATTCTTGCCATTGATTGGCCATGTAAGCACTAGGGCCTCTTCTTGGAACAAAGATTTGATGCTCCAAATCCGGTCCCCAATCCTGTCCCGCACCAATGAAAATATGTCACGTGAATTAAAAAATTTAAACATTTATTATTTTGATATTTTTGCTTCATTATCATTAGGCGGGGACAGAGTTTGAGAAATGGTTTGGGACAACAGATCCATGTTCCTCTTCTTGGGCCACTCTTTTGTAGGTCATGCCACTGGAATAAGGAGAAGAAAAACAAATGTAAACAATGAAAGAATGCTACTTCTGAGCTAGAAAATGTTCATGCAATGCTGCTTGGGTATCTGATACAATACTCCCCAACCACCACTGTTGCTGATGTTATTTAGAATCTTTAGTACTAAGCTATTGGACAAATTTTTAGTGGTTCTCTTGCTTATACTTTTTGGTTTTTTGGTTAACTTTGGGTGGTAATAAATTACTCTGGTACTAGTACCACTTGGACTTTATACTTTTTATTCGAAGTTGTATTTTGGGTCCAATGAGAGATTTTACAGCTTCTTAGTGTGATAGAGAGTATCATATCTCACCCCCTTTATAAATTTGTCACTTTACTATATTGGAAAGCAAACAATGGTAATCTTCTGTTGCCAAATTATGTAGGTCATCAATGGGTTCCATGTGATCCTGGAATTGGAAAACTTCCCTGTTGTATGTAAGAAAATTTTACCAATGGGCAATAGCCTGTTACAGTGATGCTGGAATTGGAAAACCTAATCTGTCATAGTGAGTAGCATATCTCACCCCTTTCCCTTTATGATGATTTATACTTTCTCCAGCTTTTTGTTTTCTTCTCAACAAGTTATAAACTTATAATGTTATAATGTTATATTTGAATTTTTATCAAGTTAACTAAAGCGAAGTTACATTGAAGTTATATTATAAGTCAATAAAAGTGAGGTTAGAATGAAGTTTATGGTTTATCAGAAGTCTACACTAGTGGTTCCAACTTCCAAGTCTTTTAGCAATTGATTTCGCATAAAACATTGATTAATGGTTATGGAATTATTAGCAGGTAACGTATCAACGGGTTAGTATTTGGTATTTGCATAGAAGTACTTATCCAAAATTGAGGGAAAATGGATACTTCAATGTTAAACATCACATATTCTTACACTGATTTAGTTTTGATGCTCATGGCTTATACTGATTTAGTTTTGACGCTCATGGCTTATACTGATTTAATTCCAGCCTCTATAACAATAAAGCAAGAGTCCAAAATGTACAATAACACACCATATGTTCAATGAATCAGTTTAAATTTGATGACATTCTAAATCAATGGAATCTATTTCCAAAGTGAAAGTGAAAATCAATTAAAGAATGGTAGTATAGCAAGCTGTTTCTGAGGTGAAAGTGGAAGCTTTTGGATCTGGTTCTCTCAGCCAAAACGACAGAATGGAAAGAGCAAACAGTGGTTTCCGAGCATGCATGTTTACAATTTGCACTCCAAAACGTTTACTGTATTTTTGTGTGTTACAATTTGCACTCCAAAATGTTTACTGTATTTTTGTGTTTTACAATTTCTAATTATTGCAACTTCTACAAATACGTTACCTGCAGGCTGTAGCTATATGACACCACCATAAAGCTTCGAAGTTACAAAGAGAATATTCGGTTTCGGGATTATGGATTCCATATATTTACATACTCCTAATTTTATTTCCTACTCAATGTTTCATTTTGTTTTACTTATGTTCCTTAATTTTTTTGGGCTTGTATTGTGATTTACCCATTCTCTATAACATTTGCCTAATCTAAAGAAGATCTTCTGTGCTATGGATATTTCATTTGTATCTCAACTAATTAAAATGTATAATTTAAGTGAGAAAACAATTAAAAATATAAAGTAATATTTTATATTATTTGATGTATTTCTATCAGACAGGGATATATGGATTTTTTTGGGACAGAGGATCCATGTTCAATCCTTTGATCTCCCACAGTGCATTGGAACACATAGATGATAATATAATTGAATAGGACCTAACCCTACCCACTCACCTAATTTGCTCTTATCATGAGCCTGAATAAGTTCGGGTTTCATTGGATCTAGGTTCGAGCTCAAGAATTAGACTGATCTATATTTAGGTCGGATAAGGGACAAACATGATCCGATCCATTGTCATCAATTCAACATGTTTTTATGTGCATATTCAATTGTATGTAGACCTTTTTGTTAGACTCAATTATAATTTGTTACATTTTAAAGTGGCAAATCATTAAATTAACTAAAAAATTTCTCACCAATATTTCATGCAATTTAATTTAAAGACTCAACTCCAAGTTACTCTAACATTTTTTTGTGTTACACTGCCTTGGTGCCTTACTTTTTGGGTTTACAATCTAATGTTTGAAAGGGAAAAGAGAGAAGGAATGGAGGTAGACATACTCCCTACCCTTTTATAGAGGTTGAAGTTAAAAAAAATGATAGAAATCTCTTATCTTATTTGAAAGTTAAAAAAAATGATAGAAATCCCTTATCTTATTTTAAAGTTAAAAAATAGAGTAAAAGGGAATGGTAACATTAGATTTTCAATGTAGCCCACATTTATGCTTCTTTGAAATTTGACGGCTTCCTTACGGGGAAGGATAGTGTGATTTGCAGGGGAATTTACTTATGCTTAGAGTGATGTTAATTAGTGTTTATAGGATATTGTTCAAAACTGGAAATTTTATATTTTGATGTGTACATTTACTATGTTAGAAATCCAAAATTCATATTTTCCCATAATTTTGAAAATACTAAATGTATACATAAAATACACTACAAAAAAGTAACATGTGTGGCATAGTGTGAATATTTTATTATTAAAGATTGATTACAAGTAATATATATAACTTTCTCATTACTATGAACATTTATAACATGATTTGATATGATAATATATTATCACTCTATTTCTACCGTTTGAGATTTTTGACCATGGCCTTAAGCCTCATGTTTATCTGAAGTAAACAAAGAATCACATTAAATGATTCATTGGTCTGAAAAAGACATAATCATGATATGAAGACCAACAGGATAAAAATAATATCGCCATCTTTGAAGACACATGGTGACCTCTTTTCATCCAAACGCACAAAATGAAATATTCAAAACTTAAATCATCATCCGTTGCCATTATAATAAAATTGAGATTGTTAGAAATAGAATGCAATTTAAATAATCACACACACTGTTATTATTGGGTATAGTAGTGTGAAAATGTGAACAAAGCAACACAACCTTCTCATTTATGGTGAAAAACCTAATAATTTTGATGGCCTGTTCTCCATAAGGAGACCAACCATTAATAAAATAATCAAGACATAGATGATTGGCTGCAAATTAATTATCATGTAAGAATGATCCTTAACACTTATAGTGATAGGCCACATTATGGGGCCTCTCTACTCTTTAGTGACCATTGATGCTTGGATTGTGGAGAGCAGACACCCTTTTAGGTAGAGTATAATGATATTGCATAATTCACGGCCATGCTCTAAAGAGATTCTTGGACACACAATACTCATAAAAATGATGGATTTTGTCGTTTAATAAAGTGAAGCACTTTTTTTCTGGCATATAGAAAAAACATTTAATATATATGATGTATAGAAGTAATACAATGGATGTGGAAACAATGAACAACGTTGCTTTGAATTAACAAAGAAACAAAAGAAAAACATGGACTTGAAAATAATGGAGAGGAGGAAGATGAAGAAGAAGACATTGTTTGAGATGAAAGAATGAATGAATTGTTTATTGAATGAATTGTTTATTGAATGAATTGATTTATGAATCACATAAGAAAACCCCTTTAAATAAGAGACTCAACTCAATTATATGGAAAAAACTAAGAGATTTTCCAAAAAAAAGGAAAATTATAAACTAACTAACTAAAATTGTTGCTAACTAACTTTCTATTTTATGAAACCTAACTAACAAGCTTATATGAACATTAGTTGCATCTTTTAGAGCTATTATTAGGTGTTTGTGATGTCCACTACTTACTTGTGTTGGTTATGTATTCTTCCCATCTTTCAACATTCTCTAGTGAGTCAATTTTCATTTGTTCTTGATCTGCAATAGATGGCATTGCCTTATGTTCTTGATCTACAATGGTAGTATGCAATTTTAACACCCTCACAAGTTAGAATGTGTATATTATACAGACTAAGCTTGAAACATTAGTATGAAAAGGGCCAACAAAAAGTGACTTTGTGAAAATGTCAGTAAATTGAGAATTGCTAGAAATGGGCATCAAATGAAGAACTCCTTTGTACATTTTTTCCTAATAGAATGATAGTCATTCTCAATGTGTTAGGTACATTCATGAAAAAAAGTATTTGTTGCAATGTGCAAAGCATATTGATTATCGCAATAGATAACAATATGATTGATAGTAGGAATGTTGAAGTCATTCAATAGATAGTGAAGTCATTAAGCTTCACATCTAGTGAGGGTCAAAGCCCTATATTCTACCTCTATAGATAATCTAGAGACAATCTTTTATCTCTTACTCTTCCATGAAATCAAAGCATTCACAAGAAGAAGAAAACAAAAACATATTACTAATCTCCTTGTGTCAATGCATGATCCCCAATCTGAATCATAAATATCGTTAAACCAGTTCTAGTATTAGAGGGAAAGAAGATACATTTTCTAGATGTGTCTTTCAAGTATTTGATTATTCTTAAAGCAAAATGATAATGGTCAATTGTAGGAGTCGATAGAAATTGACTAAGGTGATTTACAACAAAGGATATATCAGGTCATGTGTGTAAGGTAGATTAATATACCAAGAAGTCTTTTGTATACAGTAGAGTTTCCATAAGGGCACTAGGTTTACTATGAAGTTTAGCACTCTATCCACTAGTGTAAATGAAGGCTTAACAACCAATAATCACGTGTCTTGAATTAAATCCAAAACATATTTCCTTTAGCAAATGTTAATCCCCTTAGTTGATCTGGAAACTTCCATTCCTAGAAAATATTTCAAATTTCCAATGTCCTTGGTGATGAATTCATTATTAAGAAGATTCTTAAGTTTCATAATTTCTCTTAAATTATTCCCAGCAATAACTAAATCATCTACATAAACAAGAATGACAGTAAAGCTTTGAGGGGATGACTTAATGTAAAGGGAATAATCAGCTTCTGATTGAAGATTTCCCAAATAAACAAGGACAACAATTAACTTGTCATTCCACTGTCCATTGGCTTATTTTAAACCATATAGAGATTTTTGAAGTTTACAAACCATGAGATCCGTCAGAGACATCCAAGCAAAGTGTGAGTTTAATGTATACTTCCTCTATGAGATCACCACAGAAAAAGGCAGTGTTTATGTCTAATTGATGTATATGTCGTCCTTTAGTGGAAGCTAGAGTCAATAAGGCTCTTATTATAGTCATTTTGAATATTGGACTAAAAGTTTCTAACTTATCAATACTTTGTGTTTGAGTGTAAGCATTTGCTATTACTCTAGCTTTGTATCTCTCTATTGTGCCATTAGGGTTATGTTTCACTTTGAAAACCCATTTGCATGAGAAGGATGTTTCATGAGAGTCTAAGTATTGTTTCTTTCAAGGGCCAATAACTCTTTATATATGACCAATTTCCAACATTTACGTTTAATGGCATCATTGTAAGTTGCAGGCTCAATTATACCGCTAATGGCTAATGAGAAGTGTTTGTATATGGAAGATAACCTGTCATAGGAAATTTATTGGGACAAAGGGTATTTGATATCTACATGGTTTATAGGTGTAGAGCTTTAGGCAGGAGAGCAGTGATAATCTTATAAATAGGTTGAGCTCTATCTAATTCTATTGAATCTTCTAAGATTTTGTTCATGGCCAATGTTTTGAGAAGAAGTAGGATCAACATGATCACGACTAAGCATGTTGGATCATCTTGGCTCAATAGAGTCAATATTATTAGCAGGGTTGAGAGAATTGGTTAAAGAGTTGGAAGGATTTTATGAGAAGTCAAGGAAATGATCATTAACAGTAAAGAATGATGTAGGTAAAGGAAAAGAGTCAGTGGGACTATGGTTATCAACTAGAGGCATGTTGGATGGAAGGGCATGACCACTATTACCAAAAGGAAAAATATGTTCATAAAAATCACATTTCATGATATAAAGAGTTCTCTAGTCTTACGATCAAGCACAATGTAGCCCTTTGTCCTAACTTGAAGCATATGAAAGCACACTTCTTTGCTCTTCGATCTAGTTTCTTTCAATTGTTTACAAGGGTTGAGTCAAAACAAAGACATCCGAAGACTTTGAGGTTAAGGAGATTGGGATCATGGCCTAAAAGGACCTGGTAAGGTGATATTCCCCCAAGCTAAGGTATTGGTTGTCTATTAATTAAAAACACGTCATGACTAATAGCAAAATTCTAGAAACGTTTTGGTAATGAGCAATGAAACATTAAAGCTCTAAAAATAACCAAAATGTGTTGGTTTTTATCTCAACTATCCTATTTTGTTGAGGAGTCCAACACAAGTATTTTGATGAATAATGCCCTTAGAGGCATAATAAGTCTTGAAGTCTAAACTCCAAATTATTATTTGATCTAATTCCCTTTAACTTGACATTAAATTGATTTTCTATAAGAGAAACAAAAGACTTAATTAAGGTGGATGCCTCTTCGTTAGTTTTCATAAATAAATAAAAAACAAAGTGTGTCTTGACTTGTCATCAACAATAATTGAAAAATATCTATGTCCTAAGGTAGAGAGGATAGAAAGAGGGGCCCAAATATCAACATGTATAAGATCAAATACTCTTGTGAATTCAGTGATATGGTTTTGAAAAGGTAGCCTCTTTTGTGTGGTAAAATGGCATATATCACAAGGATCTAGTATGGCATTACATTGTATAAAGGGAAAAGTTTTGCCTAACTCAGTTAGCTTATTGTGTGATGGATGGCATAGTCTCTTATGCCAAACATCATTATTGTAAGAAGCAAAATGATTTATAGAATGGGTGGAATTGATGACAAGACTTTTAGAGTTCATTGCATATAGGCCTCCTTGTACATTAGTTTTACCAATCATCCTCAATGTGTTGTTCTCTTGTATCATATAATTGGATTTGGAGAAACTCAACTTACAATTGAGGGTAAGGGTGAGTTTAGCAACATAGATGAAATTAAAAGTAAATGATGGAATATAGAAGACATTAGCTAGATATACTTCATTAGAAAACATTATAGTACTAGAAATATTAGTTGATATTTGGCTTCCATTAGGTAATCTAACAAGGATATGATTAATTCGTTTAAAGGTTTGAAATTCAGATACAGAGTGACAAATATTTGTTTAGTGATTTGATGAAAATAAAACAAAAAGAGAGAGGCGTTAACAGGCTACAAAGGAAATTCACATAGCATCTATTAGTAACATGTTTGCGAGCTTATGGTGAGGTAAATCAAAAAAAAATATGGTTATTAGAGGCACTATGCTTAGTTAAGAAATCAGCACAGGCGTTCCCTCCCTTATGTTGAATATTTACATGTCAGTCTTATTGAAGAAGGTCACTGATTGCTCATATGATGGAAGAATAGACATTAGTAGAGTGAGACGAGTTTGTGATGAGTGAAACACTATCCATAGCGTCTGACATACATATTACTTTTTTGAAGTCCTTTTCTCCAACATGTATTCAAGCCATGGTAGAGAGAAAATAGCTTTTGCTTCAAATTGTCTGTTATACTGATGGACCCTACATAGTTGATGATGAACTTTCCTAAAGAATCTCTAACAATTCCACCAAAACCCACCGAAATAGGATTTCCCAAAGAGCTATCGTCAACATTAAGAGTCATAAGATCCTCAAGAGGGCAAGTCCAACTAACCAAATGAGGATAAGAAGAATCATTCACAGGTTTTTGAAAGGCAAAGTCTATATCATTTTGGAGACGTCTTAATTGAAATAAAATGGATTGGATGTTCATTGGTTCATTGTTGATGCGAAGAAAAATTCTACTTCTCCACGACCACCACATGGTTGTAAGAAAATTGTTTACAAAATTCATGCAATTGCCTTTAACCTAGCTAATGATATCATTGTTGCTGAAAAAAGTCTTCTAAGGTGAATCCTATTGAATTCCATAAATCTGAAGCTGAAAGGCAATCCCTAAGACAATGAAAGACAAATTCATCGTAGACACCACATCTGTTGCAAGATCTAGAGCAGTTAATACCTTTACTTGCCCTTAGAGAGTTGGTTGGAATTGCATTGTGACTTAGCTACCAAATGAAGAATTTGATATTCTCTGCAGTTTTTAGGTCTCATATCCACTTGAATTGGAGACTATTGACTACTACATTTACATCCTATAGAAGCCAAGTATAGTCATCTTTAGTAGAATATTCCCTATTAAGTTGGCCACTCCAAATATAACAATCTAACACCCTTGGACGAAGTTGAACCTTGTAGTTGGTAATCATAGTTCGCAGGTTATTAGAGATAATATATTTGGATTGAAAAGGGACAAGATCCTAAGATTACTAATACTAAGGGACACAAGACTATTTGGGTACCCAAAACAAGCAAGTAAATGTTGTATTGTAGGTATGCCTAATGACATATGGAAATCAATGGAACTTGGACAACATGTGTTCTAGGTATATGAAAGGTAATAAAAGTAAGTTTATTAAGTCATCATCTAATAAAATTTATTGTTCGCTTTTAGATCATGGTGGTGTATTTGAAAATTACAAATTTGATAAGTTTTGTGAGAAACATGGTACTGAATGGAGTTGTTGAAAGGAAAATAGAGTTCTTAAGGAGTTGGCTAGAACCAATTTGAATGAGAGCAAAGTGCCCAAGTACTTTTGGATTGATGCGGTTCATACCGATTGCTACGTTGTGAATAAAAATTTTTTGAGACCTATTCTTAAGAAATCCCCCTATGAACTTTTTAATAGCCGAAAACCAAATATTTCCAATTTTCATACTTTTGGATGCAAGTGTTTCATTTCAAATAATGGAAAAGAACTTTTAAGTACATTTGAGTCAAAAGAAGATATAGGAATATTTCTTGGTTATTTTAATCATAGCAATGCTTATAAAGTCTTGAATAAAAGGACAATGACAATTGGAGAGTCTATACATGTGGTATTTGATGAGTCTTCTCCAAATGAGGAAGGGAAAGGTCTTTGTGATGATCTTGTAGGTAATTTTGAGGGTGCATACTTGAAAGATCAAGAAGCTGAAAAATGTAAGCAAGAAGATGAAGATTCAAATCAAGAACTTGAAAGAATGCCACAAGCTTGGAAGACAAAGAAGGATTACTCTATCGACAATGTAATAGGTGATGTTTCTGAGGGAGTGGTAACTAAAAATCCTTTGTGCGGAATATGTAATTTCTTTGCATTTGTTTCTCAAATTGTGCCTAAGACTATTGATAAGGCTATTGAGGATGAGAATTGGTCACTAGCTATGCAAGAAGGGCTAAACCAATTTCAAAGAAATAAAGTTTGGGATTTAGTTCGTAGACCAAGTGATCATCCTATAATAGACACTAAATGGGTGTTTAGAAATAAACTTGATGAGTCCGACTTGATTATTAGAAAAAAAGCTAGATTGGTAGCTAAAGATTATAATCAAGAAGAAGGTATTGACTATAATGAGACATATGCTCCCATAGCAAGATTAGAGGCTATTATAATACTTTTAGCCTTTGCATCTCTCATGCATTTCAAATTATTCCAAATGGATGTAAAAAGTGTATTCTTGAAAGGTTTTATTTAAGAAGAGGTGTATGTGAATCAACCTCCCAGTTTTGAAAGCTACCAATTTAATAATCATATTTTCAAATTAAAAAATGCCTTATATAGATTAAAGCAATGTCCTATAGCTTGGTATGATAGGCTAAGGTCATTCCTTTTGGAGAAAAGATTTGCAAGGAGTAAGGTTGATACCCCACTTTTAAAATAAAATCAGAAAAAAGATATTTTGTTAGTACAAATATATGTTGATGATATTATATTTGGTGCTACTCATGATGTTTTATGTAAGAATTTTTTTGAATTGATAAAATGAGAGTTTAAAATGTCTATGATGGAAGAGCTTACTTTCTTTTTTGGGCTACAAATCAAGCAAATGGACAATGGAATATTTCTTCATCAAACAAAGTATTTCAATGAGCTATTAAAAAGATTTCATATGGAAAAAGCAAAGGAAACTTCCACACCAATCATGGTATGATTAGTTCTTTACTTTAATTAACTTCAAGTAGACCCGATATTTTATTTAGTGTTTGCATGTGTGCTAGATATCAAGCTAATCCTAAAGAGTCATATCTCACGACTACTAAAAGTCATGAAATAATTGAAAAGAACTTTAAGCATGGTATTATGGTATCCTAGGGATGCATGATTGAACTTAGTAGGTTATTCCAATTATGATTTTACTGGATGGAAAATTATTAGTGATACTTGTCACCTATTAGGTAGCTCACTAGTATCATGACATAGTGAAAATCAAGCATGTGTTGCTCTTTCAACTGCCGAAGCGAAATACATTGACGTCAGTGTGTTTTGTGTTCAAATTTTATGGATGAAGCAACAACTATTAGATTTTGGTATTTTGCTTCCTAAAATACCTATTAAGTGCGATAATACTAGTGTCATAAATCTGTCTAAAAATATTGTTTTGCATTCTTGCACCAAGCATATAGAAATTATACAATATTTCTTAAAGAAATCATGTTCAAAAAGGTGATTGTGTGATTGAATTTATTGAAACGTCAAAACAACTAACTGATATTTTCACTAAACCTCTTCGTAGAGATACTTTCTTTATATTAAGAAGATAACTAGGAATTCTTGATGAATCATATATGTGTTCATTGTATCTAAGTTTGTTTTAAAATTCAATGAATATTTTTTATCTTTATTCATTGCCTATCTTGTTTTGCTTGAATGCATGTCATAATTGCTTATGTATGTTCTTATATGATTAATATCCATATGTGTGAATGATCAGTGTATAGGATAGGTTTTGTCTAGTTATATCTTAGCATTCCCTAAGCAAAGTTTGAAATGTGTTAAATGTTGTGAAAGAAATGTGATAAATCGATTATTACCTTAGTTAATCAATTAACCAGGCCTAATTTTTAAGTATCTTGATCGATTAAGCCTAACTGGAACATTTTTAAGTTCGTTAATCGATTAAATTGTCCATTAATCGAATATCCAGTGACACTACTAAATATGAATTTCAAACCCTAGAACTTCTATTTTTCTCTAGAAATCTTCTCCAACCTCAAATTTGTTGTGTTTTCTGTTAAATTGAAAACTCCATTACCTAATTTTGTGTACTCAGTACCTATTATCCTTGTATTCCATCTATTTCCTCTCCAAATTCTTAAACCTAGAATTTTCCCTATTTTGAAACCCTAACCCCAATCTATTCACTCGATTAACATAATCAATTATCCATCAATTAAGTTGTAAATCTGACTGAAGGAAGATCAAAGAGAGTGAAACATGTAAATGCAATCATGCATCACATGAGGAGATTGTAAATGCAAGCATGCATCACAAGAATTTTGATGAAGACAAAGTTTAAAGACAAGCTTGAAGAAATGAACAAATCAACAAACAAATAAGTCAAGGCTCAATACACTCAATGTTAAAGCATTCAAGAAGATATAGAAGGCTAAGTATTTTTATATTATCTTAGGTCTTAAGATGTTTGATTGGGTAGAATCTAGACTAGGTGAACCTTAATGGAAATATCACAACCTAAAATTGATCATAACTAAAATGAGACTTACATGCATACATACATGATTTACTTGCATATGCATAAATACATTGTCACATGATTTTGGTGCATTAAACAAAGTTTTAAATCATACATCATTCAGAATCATGCATCATATTTTTATAAATCATTTAGTAGGTTCATATCACATCAAGTAGCATTTTCATAAAATTCTTAATCCATTAAGGTTTAGTTAATCGATTAAGTTGTGGAAAATAGGAACCCATTAATTGATTAAGTTAAGGTTTAACCGATTAATGGAAGTTACAAATTATCAAATCTTGATTTTTAAAGAAGCATTAATCAATTAAGTAGACTGTTAATTGATTAACTATAGCAAAAAACATAACTGTATTTTAAACCAACTTTTCACATTTCCATCTCATAACACGAAATTCAGAATGACTTTTACTTTCATATCAAAAGATAGATTTTCCAAAGTGTTTCTAAAAAAGAGAGAAAAGTGTTTTGATACACAAAGAGAGATAAGAAAATACTTTATGAATCTTTAGAGAAGTATTTCAAGATTTTCATTGTCAAATCAAGTTTACAAAAACTTGGCAACTCACATCTTTATATTGTGGTTGTGTGAGACTTTTAGAAAGTGTTTTAGGTTCTAGAAATCTGTGTATATTTAGCATAATTAAGGTGCATTTACTCTTTTGTACATATTATAGACATTGGTATTAATATTTTTCTTTAGTGTGTGGTATTACCAACAATAAGAGAAACGATTTGGGAAACGCTGGTTAGAAGTGGCGAGGAGCCATTAAAAGCTAGGTTCACTGTATAAGAGTCTTGATATGAGAAGTTAGAGGTGATTGGATCGTCCATTAGAAGTGGTGAGGAGTCATTAGAATTGGGTGAAGGTAATCCATTAGATTCTAGAGTCCAAGATTTTATTAGTGGAAGTGTGTTTGTAAAACATTTCTTCCATAGTGAAGAAAATATCCCAAGATCGGAAGGGGAGACCTGGATGTAGTTTGCACATGGTCAAGCAAATGAACCAGAATAAAAGCCATTGTTTTCATTCTTCTTATCCATTAACTCTTTATGTTTTCACATTGTTTGGTTTACTTAACTTTGAATTCTAATCTTTCTATGTTAATTAAATATTCTGTTATATGCCATAAATGCATATTATCATCTGTAAGAGTGCATACAAGTTTGGTCAAACATTTGCACCTTGATGTTTAAATAAAACAAGTGTTCAAGAAACAAGAACTGGTTAATCGATTATGTTCTTGAGTTAATCAATTATATGTAGAAGCAGTTAACCGATTAAGGCATTTATTAATCAATTAAACAGTGAAGAAACTTATATAATATCCTTTTAATCGAGTAACGATAATCATGTATCGAACCATCTATTTACCTCTCATCTAAGTGAATTTTAGAGCCGTTGTGTACTAGCAAAACACATTGTTGGGATTAACCGTTATCTTCACCATCCTAGGCAGTAGATAAACTTGAACAGTGGTTGTTCCTCCTCCACTCAAGGTGGCAGAATTCATATTGGAAGAGATTCCTACAATACTCTAGAAGATGAAAGGTTGGCCAAGTTATTCGGCCACAGCAGACTTACATTCGGTATGCTAATATGTCATGGATGGTGGGGCAAGGTTTTCAATTCCAACTGGAATTTGAGACACAAGGGGCTAACACTTTTGTGGAGCTTCATGGTAACATTTTCCCTCTCTAGTTCGAGAATTTTACAGCAACTTTCAGTATAAGGATGGGGGATATGTTAGTGTTATAAATGGAAGATTAATAATTTTTGATAAGGAGCTATTTTTGGATGTTGGGGACCTAGCTACTGATGGCTCTCCTCTAGGCGATTGTAATAATGAGTTGTGGAACTCTTACGACTTAACTAAGATGTATAAGTCATGCCTTAGAGGACCATATTATTATGTTCAAAGTGATCTGACTAAGGCTGGATCTATGACAATTGAGATTAGACTTCTACATTACCTTATTGCCTATATTGTTCTTCAGCGAAATACGAACCACGCTCAACCAACGAGTAATGACTTGAAGTTTATGTATGCTATAAAAGAAGGTATCATAGTGAATTGTCCTGCAAAGAATCTTAAAGTGATGTCTGACATTGCTTCATCTTCATCTAGGTTTTTGGCCTATAGGATGTTTATATCTCGTGTCATTGAGCATGTTGGCATTGACACAACTAATGAGGAGACAATTGTTGTAAACCTCAGGGAGCATATCATAGATGATAGTTTGATCCACAAGATGAGTATTTATAAATATAGTGGAGTGTGGATATATCAGGGAGACTATCAAACTATGGTTGAGATTTCTGATGAGGAAGAAAATGTTATTCTAGCTGAGCAAACCCAAGCACTGCAACCTGATGAGGCTCCTAATATGCCTCAATAACCATCTTTTGGTTTGGCTCATTTGGATGCTATGGAGAAACGCCTTAATGAGTGTATTGATAACGGAATGCAAGCAATGTGAAATAGAATAAAATCAATGGATGAATGGTTAATGCATGAGTTTCATAGACATGAATTGGAAAGCAAGACTTGCTTTGATCAGCTTAGCTTTCTTTTCAAGACCTTTGGTGGCTTCTATCAACCACCTCCTAATAGCTAGTCTATTTAGGGCCATAATAAGTATTCCTAGTTAGCTTAGTCTAGGGTGCGTATCTATTTTGTCATCGTTGTTTGTTTTGAACTCTTTATGACTTTATGTTTGTGTTAAATTTTGTTTTTCTTTGATACTTTGGCAAGATTTTTGGATGGTATTGACTTGTGCTTTAATGTATGAAATGGATGGGTATTTTAAACTATATGTCTTGATCATAATTCCATTACCCTATTTCTTATTATTTCTTCAATACAATTGATATAATTGTTGAATCTTATATGTAATCCCAAGGAAAAATCATGATATTTTCATTGAATGTTGAAATATACTTTATTTAATCGATTGAAGACATATATAATTGATTAACAATAGCAAAATTTTCCAATTTTATTGAATTCTTAACCTGTTTAATCAATTAAGTCCATTTATAATCGATTAAGACCATAATTAATTAAATTATGTCTTTATTTTTGGCTTATTTTCATCTCTAACATTGCTTTTTGAACATGCCAAAAGTGGGATAAAGTTGTTTATATTTTTCAAATTTCATGAATTATAAGCTTCCGCAAGATACAAAAATATCAAATGCACAAAGTGAAGTGGAGCTAATTTTCGAGTTCAAAGCAAATCTCAATACAAATTGATTGTCATTCAAGAAAGTTGCAAGATATGCAAGATTGATTTGTCATCATCAAAAAGGGGGAGATTGTGAATGCAATCATGCAAAAACATGATTTTGATGAAGACAAAGCTTAAAGCTTAAAAATTATGGACAAGGACAAATCAAGTACAACAACATGAAGACTCAAATTCAAACTTCAAGACAGGATCATCAAGACTAGAGTAATCTTTTCATTTTTAGGTCTTAAGACGCTTTGAATTGGTAGAGTCTAAGTTGGGTAAACCTTATGATAAATCTAACATACTTAGAGTATGAACATAGTGCATATGAGATTTTCATAGATAACATGATTTAGGTGCATTTAACATACATACATGATTTTGATGCATTAATACTTATATCATTTTCAAAATCATGCACCATGCATTATTTATTCGTGTTAGAGGTTCATGGAAAATTAAATAAGTCTTTTCAGAAAACCATTAATCGATTATGGTTAAAGTTAATCGATTAAGTCTTTTCAAATATGAAACCTATTAATTAATTAAGGACATGCTTAATTGATTAAATCAATTTCTATTTTAGAATCTTGGACGTTTTAAAGAACCATTAATCGATTAACTAGTTATTTAATTGATTATCCCCAAAAGAAAACGGTTTGAAACTGAATGGTATTGGAGCATACTTTCCCATATGCAAATGCAACTAAGTGATACAGAAACTTGATGTAAGAATACATGAATTTTTAGGAGTGATTTTCTGAAAAGAGTGATAGAAACTTTCATGTGAAAAGAGAGAGTTTTGTGAATCTTTGAAATAGTTTATTTTCAAACATTGAGTGTTTTCAAAAAAAATCATAATCATTCATATTCATCTATAAGATTATGAGACTCATCAAAGGATAGTTTTTTTATGGATATTAGTGTATGAGTAGAAAATCATAGGTGCAACGAACTTTGTACATGTTTTATCGGTCGATTTGTAAAATTTTCTCTTTTGGATATAAGGCATCCCTTGGAGGAAGAAAGAAATTTAGGAGAAATCTTAAGTTGTGATCAAGGTCCAAGAAGACTTCTCTTTGGATATACTTGGTTAGAAGTGGTGTGGATCCATTATAAGTTAGGTCTAAGAGAGTTCTTGGTGGAAGAAGTGTTTGTATAAACATTTGATTAGTTTTTAGTAAAACAAATCTCCCAAGATCAGAAGAGGATGACTGAATGTAGATTGTAGTGGATTAGAAATTGAACCAAGATAAATTGGTTGTGTTATCTTCTCCATTTCTCTACTCTTTTACTTACATGTAATTATCGTATTTTCGCTTCATTTGATTACATTCATATAGAGATCATTGCATAAGTGAATCTGCATTGTTAATCACTTTCATTAATCTGTATAAGTGCATATTGGATTAGACTAATCACTACTTTCTTGATGCATCAAGAACAAAAAGATTTTCAAGAAAACCAGTAGGTTCATCGATTAAGCCTTATATTAATTGATTAACTCAAACTTTTTGTTACTTGATTAAGCAATCATTTGAGCCATTAAAACGAGTAGATTTTGAGATTATCTTTTGTATTCGAATTGATTTTAATTGTTACTTGAAGCACCTATTCACCTTACCATCTAAGTGAAGTTAGAGCCCTTATTAACTAACACTTAAACATGCAAAAAACTTTATATAGTACATGCATATTAAAATCATAAAAATGGGAATTTTTAAATATTTGATATCGCTTGACCTTAATATTATATATGTAACTTTTTAATTTGTTTATTACCAGTAGGGTGCATTTTCAGTGAAGTTGTGGTTGTTAGCCATAATTTCCATTATTTAAAAAAAATTACATATTTATTTTTCTATTCTTATAATTGGCTAAGAGTTTTTTTTATTGAAATCATGGTTGAGAACCAGAATTTGTTTATGGCAATTTTTCTAATTTTTTTAGGATATTTTTTCTCCTAGCCACAGATTGGATGTTTACTTTTTGAATTATTTAAAGCGATAACTATATTTTCTAAAGTCAATTATTTCTTTTTATTTTCTTAAGTTTATGGAATCTATCTTATCAAATGTGAAACACTTTATAATTAAAAAAGGTATTGTATAATCACAAATGAATATTAATGATGTCGTCCATGTGATGAAAGTGCCTTTCTCATGTCTTGTGTGTGGCGGCAGATCTCTTCTTTCTTCTTCACTTATCTGTGAGATTTCTTTTGTTCTTTTCCTACCACCTCTTATAAATTGAGGTTCATCCTCGTACAAATTGAGATCCCCCTCTTATAAACTGAAGCTCATCACCATTATTTTTAGAACCATAATGATCATCTTTTTATTAGTTGGGAAGGCATGGTAAGACCATAAGGTGCAAATGTCAACAATGTGTTGGAGTCAAACTGATTTTGATTTAAATAATAGTACATGATTCAAGATATTTAGATAATTTTGAAATTAATCTCTTATGTTTTGATGATTAATAATTAGTTAATTTTTAATAACAAAATAAAGTTGAAACAATTAATTTAAGGATTAAAACATTATAGTAAGTTAAGGTCATGTCATTTGAACAATTGAATAAATTCATAAAAAGAAAAGTGAAGACTAGAGGACAGTCGTTTTTCGTGAATGTGTAAAGCTAAAAACACTTAGAAAAACCTTAGAAAATAAAGTTAATGTGTCTAATAACTAAATCCGTCTGACAAGAAAACAAGTTTAAGGATCAAGTGCATTCAATGAACCGTGTGTCCAATGACTAGTGCATCCTAAGACAACCGTGTCTAGAAAAAATGTGTCCAAGAACCAAGTATGTCCAATGACATATGCGTCCAGTGATAAGTGCGTCTAGTGATAAGTGCATCCAAAGACAAATATGTTTAAAGATAAACTTGTGCTTAGACAAATGTATCTAAGAATTTATTGATTCACTTATACAAGTCAATACATTATTTACACATTTGATCATTTTAATTTCCTTTAAATAATTGGTATCTATTCAATGAAAATGTTTGTATTTCCAATATTTTTTCTTCATTTAAATACTATATTTTTTGGTAAATTAAACTTAGCACTATCCTAAACACTAACTTTATACTGTAATAACTTCCCAATAAAGGAGACTGAATCACACAATGTAGCAAATATCACAAAACTAACTTATTTTGCACAAAACTATACTCCTTTATAATCAAAGTTAATAGTTCATAGAACTTCAAGATCAAAATATCATATTAAATTGATCAATAGCATTAAATGCTAAACTAATTTCAAGATTCAACCCATCCCTTCCTTATCATAATATTAGACTCAACAGATTCACTTGCATTAAGTGAACAATTTTCAAGATTCAATTGAACATTTCCTTACACTCTATCTCAATATTAGACTTGATAACCCACAATGCGTTAGTCTAGTGCTATAAGACCTCGTAGATCCACATGATAATAAAAATATTAATGATTTGATTCTTAGAAGTGACATTTGTTGTGAGAAACAGTCACACACTCTAAAAAAGATTAATTCATCACTCATAGGCTGATGAATACCCTTGCTAATACCATAAAAAAATATTAGACTCAATAAGATGATGTTAATTATGAGTATTAATATTACGAGACAGACTCCTCTCCATTACTGGAGAGGTCAGTTAGTGAAAAATACATAGAAAAATCAAGAGACAATAATATTTTTATCCCCTTATTTTAATTGTTATTACATTTTTATCCTTGAAAATACACTAAAAAATGTAACTGTCCTCTCTCTGGTAGATTCTGACTCTAATATTACATGTGTATGCAAAAATAATTAGACAAGAATGCCTCATCAGCATGCATCAACACGATTGGCTAGTCGGAGATTGTTCACTGACGAATGATAATATGGCAAATAGGATATGTCCCCACCAAGCCGAACTTGAAATGTAGGATAGCCACATAAAAGAACTCTCCACCTTTATCATTCTGCCGCCATGGATATAAAATATTTGAATTAAGAAGGGTTGGTCTCCCACAAAATTTATTTAAGATACTATAAACGATTAAATTATAAATAATAATTTTTATCATGTTCCCTATCCCAGTTTTATTCCACTTTAATCAATGTCTCCTTGTCTCACCCCCAATCATAAGAGGTTAACTCTAAATAAAATATCCTTTCTTATCCATTATAGTGTTGTGACTTTGTTCATTGTGATCACCAACATTAAGATTACACTAGTATCTATCACTGATATTTATCCTCAGGTGAAAACAAAATATATGGTAGCTAATTTGCTATGTAAAGGTTCACTTAAAAATTAAAATAAGACTAGGACAATTTTTTTTGTTTTTGGCTCTCCATCCAACAAAGATGTGCACATAAAGGACATAAGTGTTGTCGACCTTTCAATAGCTTGTGTCATTAAGGTCAAATTTTAATAACAAATTCCAACATAATAAACCATTGAAAATAATATATTAATGAGTATACATTATGTAAAAAAGATATTAGAAAATGAGGTTCGAGCAGAAGATGGCAACAAAGGTATTGCAAAATCTTCAAGTCATGTAGGAAAACTATACTTTAGGTTTGGTTCGCTCCCCTAATCTCTTTTGTAGATTTGATGCAACATATGTAGCAACCAATCTTTATCAGGATACAATGAAGAACATTGGTTTACACATCCTATATCAAACATATTGGCAATAGTAGTTCATGGATAGTCTCCTTAATTCTCTCCACCCACAAGTGACAAAAGGTGACTTGGAACAAAGATGAGTTAGAAATTATGAGATTTTCGTGTTGCTCATCACATGCAGATAATTCTATTTATGGATCAACTATATATTGCCTCTTAGTGAATCACAGCAACCTTTCAAAGGATTTACTAGTAACCAAATTCAACAATAACAATTACATATTGACACAAAATTAGTATATCAATAAGGTATTGGTCTAGTGGTGTAAGGTTCTACTAGTTCTCTGAGATAATAAAAAAATCAAAAGTTCAATTCATTAAAGAGACACTTATTGGGAAAAACAACCACACACCCGACAGGAATTAATTCCTTACTCAAAAATGGTGAAGTGATACTCTTATTAGTACCAAAAAAATAATTGTTAGTATTGTGACTAACAAGTGTGTGTCCTTTGAGCGAATTGATCTTGTTCAAATTTCCTCAAATTTATAGTTCTTTTTAAATTTCCATTCCATTAAAAAGGTAAAAGAAACATAAAACTATTATGTAGGCAAGAATCAAACTAGAACCAAGGCAGCCAGCAAATAAGCTTGCAACCCAAGTGAGTCAGACAATCATTTTATCTTTAACTGTTTCGTTATTTTGAAAATCTCTAATGAAAGACCTATATCCTAAAAGAACAATGTAATTAAATTGTTATTCAAAATCATCCTGAAAAATAAAAATACTCTAACCGTAGTGCCTTAAAGTTAAAATGTTGCGACATATTTGACTTCACTATCTTTATATTTCCAGACAATATAAAAAATGTAAAAGAAAACAAGCTTGTGGCTATTAATTTGATGATTATCTTCCCCAAGATGCGATATCTAAAAGCTAGTCTCACTTATTAGCATATATAATTTTCTCGTATATTTTAGTGAAAGAAGTTTGACTATGTTAGAAAGAGAATGAAGCATTGACAATTGTTTATATAAACAAATATATAATAAAGAAAAATGTATACACTAAAAATATAAAAGTTTTTTATATTGTCATTATATTATCCATTAATTTTTAATGATCATTAACTCTTGAACAAAAATAATATAAATGAATAATAGATAATATATAGATTGTGTATAAATCTTTATGCTATTAATATATTAATATTATACTCTAAGTATATATATAGGACCATAAGCCACAACGAAGCGATGGACAAGGTGTAATATAGTAAAAGTTTGATTCTGGGGCACATTGATGGCCCAAGTTGTGTTTGTGGCCTACGTTTATAATTTGAAAATCTCATAAAGTCCAATTCCTTTGGGTAATACAGAATCAAATAGATGATTTTTAGTTATCTTTTATTTGTTGAAGGTAATTTTACTTTTATTTTCTTCTCATATCTAAAACTAAGTGCTATATTTTTTTTTGGTACAACAGAAATAAATAGCAAAAAGAAACTAAAGCAACTTCAATAATCTTACATAAGTAGCACAAAGAAACTAAGTGCTATCTACGCCAACATAATTAGTAGATAGTTAAGTTCATTAAATATAATGTCGCTGATTTAAATCTTACCATAAGTATGAAAGTCGTTTTGTTAGGATAAGTTATACCCACTTCAATAATCCTTACTTCAAAGAAATTAGTTATCACTTACTGACTACAGAACACCCTCAATAAAAAAACTGAGTTATAAGGTAACTATTATAACCCAAGTTTAAGGTTTACATAATCTCAGGTGTTGAAGACCTAATACTAGACTTGATCATATTTTAGTAAGATGTAGTATTTAGTGAAACATTATATTTTTTGTATTTGTCAATGTATCATTTAATTCATTTTTTAGACGAGATACTAATCTTTCTTTAGAATTGTTGTTATCTCTCATAATAAGTGTCACAGTCATGGATTGAATCTCAACCATTGACCTTGTAAAATACTTAGATATCTAACTTTGTATAATCTCTAGACCAATCTCTCTTATATAATATATTGTTTATCAATGTATATTAGTTACGGGTATAAAAGTTCAGTTTGATTCAATTTTTAGTGCATTTCAATGATTGAACCGAACATAAATATATGATTTGGTTCATCTCAATTAACTACAAACTTTACTACTGGAATCAATCGAACCGCTCTTAAACGGTTCGGTTCAGTTCCATGGTTTTCTTGTTTTTTTTTTAAATCTTGAATCAATTAAAAGTTCAAAATGTATTACAAGAAATATTCTTTATCTATATAAGGAAACACACTATTATAGTAGTATTATTATTATAAGAAAATATAAACATATATATATGAGTAAAAAAATTGAAACTCAGAATTATTTGTTTATAACATATAACAAACGTGTAATTTAGGAAGAAAAAGTGAATGATCACATATATAATAATACAATCCACAATTAGTAGCATATATATCTATTAGTAACATATATATAACAATACAATTCAAGATTAGTAACATATATAACAATTTAGTATCATATTTATTAATTAGTAAAATATATAATAGTAACATATAAAACATGACAATTCACAATTAGTAACATATCTAATAATACATATATCACAATTTATGATATAATGTTACTTTCAAACTCAAATATCACCGAGTTATAAGATATGTTTACAAATCATCAAGACACTCTCAAACAATTTAGTAAGTAGAAATATATATAATACTAAGATAATAACAATTTAATAACATATATAACACTACAATTCATTCAAAATTGTTAATTTAAGCAACAAAAAATGGTTGAAGAATTTAAACAACAATAAAGAATCATTCACTAGTATCTATTTCTTTAACATGTGGTTCAATTTAGTTCCAACAGTTCCTAAATTTCTAAAATCATGAACTGCACTGAACATAAATGGTTTCTTAAAAAGATAACTAAACTGAATCATGAAACTGAACGGAATCACATTTTATGGTTTGGTACCGGTTTCGTGGTTTAAACTAGAACCGCTTACAAAATTAAAAACTACTCCAAAAGAAACTGAAACCACAAAAACTGAATGTGGATCGATTGTATTGGATTAATAATTTAAAAACCGATCAGTTCGATTTGGTTTTTAGTTCCAACTATAGAAACTAGACTGATCCAAATCGGACCGTGTAAATAATAGAATCACAATGAATGGTGAAATCAATGCTAACCTCCTAGTATGTCCAAATGCTTCTTTTTAAAGATTAATATAATGTTCTTATCGTGACCCTAATTATGTTGTGGTCTTTAATATATTAATTTTTCAATTTTATCTAATAGTTGTTTGTTTATTTATATTAAGATGGTGCTAGGACTAAAGTTGTGAACTCGTGACATTATATCTTTATAGTGTGTATAAACAGTATCGTGACAAGCTTGTGGTTATATTAACATAAATGCATATAAACTTCTCCATTTAAAGTATATTAGACTTAATGAGTTTTGAAGTGCATGTACAATGCATTTCTTTTTTAAAAATCCAATCCAATTTGATCTTAAACCACATATAATATTTGGATTGGATAATGTCTAAATATAAATGAATCAGACCGGACTGCAAGTTAATTATGTGTTTGGATCAAATGATTTTTTTTGCCTAAAAACCAATTCAAACCGATCACGAACACCTGTAATTATCACCACAAATGCCATCAACACTACCACCACCACTCTCACACCATTCATCACATATTTCACCGCTACAAGCACCACCTCTAGAGTCGCTCCCACTACCGTACTCACAACCACCATCTTCACTCCCTAAATTGCCGCCTTCTTCTACCATCGTCACCCATTAAACCTAACATCACCTACCCACCATAACCACTACTATCAGCATTATTATCATAGGGAATATCACTTTGAGGTTATAATAGAAAAAGGTTTCAAGATCTTACATGTCAAAACCTAATCTTGCATAATCTAGCCCTCTTGGTATGATAAATTTACCCATGGTTTTAACGCATAATAAGAAATCAATGTGGAAGCTTATACAATAGATTGGTCACACCATAGATATGAAAATATTATAATTTGTTGTATTAGATTATACAGTCATGCCTAATATAGTGAAATAAATGGGCCTTTTAGGGTATAAGGGTAATGGTGGTGGTAGTGACATTAACATTGGTGGTTGTGACAATGATGACAATATAGTGGCAAGTACAAGGTGTTGGTGTGGAGACCATAGAGATGATGACATTGACATGGATAATGGCAGGATGGTAGTTTAACAACAACGGTGGTAGTGGTGGTGATTATGATAACAATGATAGTGGTAACGACCGTGGTTGTGAAGTTTGCTACTTTTTTATTGTCCAACAATCAAAAAACACTTTTTTGTGTGTTTACATTTGGAAATGATCATGGAGTAATAGAGGCTCATTCCTAAATACAATCCCTAATGGTTATTTAAGAAAAAGTTACTTCGCTAATACAATAGTAAATTGGAAGTGAGTAATATAAGATCTTTTATTAGCCCAATTATCATATTTAACCTATATATCATTATGTATTGCACTTCAAATTAAAGACAAGGGTGAATTGAGGTCTTCTATATTAGACTTTAAAAAATATAGGTTTGAACTATGTCCTCTCCTACCGGAGGATTCTGATAAAAATAGTATATAATAATACAATATAATCTCTAGAAATTTGCTAAATTGCTAAAATTGTTATCATACAGTCGCACTTTTCTAATTAAGGAGATATTTTGCAAAATTAAATTAGTTCAACTATGCAATAATGCAACATCTTCTAGCTTAAATGTTAGGTTAGCTAATTTATTGACACTCCCTCAAATTGATGCTAGTAAACCTAAGAGCATCAATTTTCTAATTAGGAAATTATGGCATTGGCGTGACAATGATTTGGTGAGAATGTCTGCAATTTGAATTGATAAAGAGACATGAGGTAAAGTGATAACTCTACCGTCACAAGCCTCTCACATGGAGTGATAATCTAACTCTATGTGCTTCGTCCATTCATGGTAAACATGTGCTGAAATTTGTATGACACTTGTATTCTCAGCATGTAACAGAGTTGGTTGTGATTGCGTGAAACCAATTTCAGAAATAAGACCATGCAACCAAACAATCTCAAAGCATATTGTAGACATGACATTATATTCTACTTCACTAGATGACTTAGAGAGTGGGTCTGGTTTCTTGCATTTTCATGAGAATGGAAAATTTCCTATAAACATACACCAACAAGTAGTAGATTTCCTTGTATCAATACATCCATCCCAATCAGCACCAATGTAGGTTTGGAGTTTTGGTGATGAACTAGTAGTGAAAAACAAGCCACGATTGGGGTTGCCAAAGAGATATCGAATAATGCGATGTATAGCGAAAAAGATGGAAATGTTGAGGAGTTTGCATGAATTTGCTTACTCTATGGGCAACGAGAGATACATTAGATTGAGTGAAGATTAGGTAGATAAGACTAACGACCAACTTACGGTATAAAGTTTGGTCTTGTAGAAGTTCACCTTCATCTCATCTATATTTTACATTAACTTACATGGGGTGTCAACACTACTTGTTTTGGTAAGACCAACTAACTGAATTATATCATGAATATATTTGTGATGTGTGACAAAGATGACTTGTTGTTAATATTGAACTTTTAACCCTAAAAACTAAGTATGCTTGCCAAGATTCTTCATACCGAAAGCTGATTGCAACAAGTTTTTGACCGTAGAGATAGCCTCATGATCAGAACCAGTCACTACAACACCGTCCATATAAACAAGTAGTATCGTAATTCTGTTGGAAGTCCTTTTTAGAAAAGGGATGAACCGTACTGGATTTTTGCAAAGAAAAAGCTAAGTAGCGTTGTTCAAAATTTTCAAACCATACTCTTAGTGCATGATTCAATCCGTATAAATAATGCTCTAGTTTGTAAAAATCATTAGGTAATTGGGTAGGCATACCTATCGAAAGTTTGATGTAAACTTCCTCCTTCATGTCACCATGGAGGAATGTTATATTGACATTCATCTTATGTAGTTCTCAATATTCAAATGCAACAACGACAATAATAGTTCTAACAATAAGTCATCTTCGCAACAAGTTCAAAATTCTCATTATAGTCAAGACTAATTTTTTGCATTTTTCCAAGAACAACCAGTCTAGCCTTGTAACGATCTATGGATCCATCAGAGTGAAGCATTATAGTGAATATAAATTTTTTGCCAAGAGGTTTAACATTCGAGGGCATGGAACAACATCTCATGTCTAATTTTTTCTAGTGCTAGAAGTTTTGTTTCAATCGCATGTTGCCAACATGCATGTTCCATTGCTTGTTTATAGGATGAAGGAATAGGAACAAGTACTACGTCATACAGGAGTCGGTTCTACATCTATCACTGGAGCAACATTCAGAGAGTGATCGGAAGAGGGGCTAGAAGTGAGGGTTTTTGATTTGGAATAACATCTTTGTGTCTTTGGTATAAAAAGAAAGGTTTTGATGTTGTTGGCCCTCTATAGTTATTAGTAAACAATGGCATAACAAATATAGACACTAAAGAGAAAGTGTCACAATGTGCTATAAAAAATAAGTATTTTCTTGAAAATAACATTTCTAGAGACACGAAGCTGATGTAGATTAGGATCATAGCATACAAAACATTTTTGGTGGGCTAAGTAACCAAGAAAAGCACATTTAATAGATTAAGTTGTGAACTTAATACGTTCATGTGGGGGAGATGGACATAACAAATACAATCAAAAGTGTGACTGTTGGAATAAGTTGGTACCACCAAATAACCATAAGAAAGTTGAATCATTGTTTAATGATGGAGAAGGCAAATGGTTAATAAGGTAGACAACAATGGAGAGGGTTTCACACCAAAACCTTGGTGGGATAAAGGATTTTAACATAAGTGTACGAACAACATCAAGAAGATGACAATTGTTTCTTTTGGCCATGCCATTTTGTTGGGAAATGGAAGGACATGTCATTTGAGATAAAATACCATTTGTTTGTAAGAATCCTTGGAATAAACGAGATATGTATTCCTCCATTGTTAGAACAAAGAACTTTAATGTTTGAAGAAAAAGGGGTATGAACATAACCATGAAAATTTTGAAAGGAGAAAATATTTCACCTTTAGAACGCAAAAAGTAGACCTATGTGAAACGACTATAATTGTCAATAAAAGTGACAAAGTACTTATAATTAACATGATATATAATATGTGTTATCCACCATAAATCACTATGTATTGTAATAAAAGGCTTACTTACATTTTATTGATGACGGTAAAATGATACCATTTTGCTTTTACCAGGTTTACAAGAATTGCAATCAAGTTGAACAGTACGAAGATATGGGGAATCTTTATTACCAAGACCGCCAAATTGGAGCAAGTTATGAAGTACAATAGATTTCAGATGTCCAAAACACTTATGGCATAGTTCAAAATTAACAATAGCATGATTACATGAAATAAAAGGCCAGAAATAACATGGAGATAATTAAAAATAAAGTGGAAAAGACATCCAACTTTAGGCCCATCGCGATCCAGTTTCTTGAGTGTTGATCCTACACAAGACAACCCAATTTTGAAAATGTAACTCGCCAATCATTGTCAAGTATCTGCTCAACAAAAACAAGATTACTAGTGAGACTAGGTGAAACAAAGATATTAATTATAGATGAATAAATATCACCTATTGTTATAATAGGAAAATGGTTTCAATCAGCGGAATGACTTTTGAGATTTGGAGAATATTTAGTGACTTTTGTAAGGTTTTTAATAATGTCGGTCATATGATTGGATGCCCTAGAATCAAAGTAGCAAGGATAAGAATTAAATGAAGGTTTACCTGAGAGTCCTAAAGTAGAGTGTGAACACCCAAAAATCCCAACAAAAACGTTTTTTTATAATATGTTAAAAAACAAAAATATATAAAAAAAATATCAATGTGATACAAAAGTTTAAATGATATTTGGTTCAAAAATAATAAAGGAAATATTTTGTTTTAAAAAAAACAATTTGAGGGATGACATAATCTCGTATTTCCCACTCATAGAAAAGGGGATTTAGATGACTTAAGTGGCCAAATACATCCTCAAAGCCAACCTCCATCTCAAATTTTGATATTCTCTACAAATAAAAATCTAATTTGGCTTGGTGAGGGAATATTTTTTCCCTTGATAGGATTAAAAGAGAGCTTTGATTTAAAATAGAATATGTGTCAATTCCTAATATAAATAGGGGATTGGATACAAAGGAATCCCATAAAAACACTAAAAACAAATCATAAACACACGAGAAAACATAAAAAAATAGAGAACCGCAAAATGTTTAGAGAGGAACACTAGAGAATCTCAATGAGATTACTCGAAATTTGTGTAGTCCTTCTATTTTTTTTGTTCATTATCTTTTAGAGCACCCATTCAAATCCTATTATATGAGTTTTTGCGTCATTTCACAACTGAAAGAGCAAAGAGGAGTATGAATTGGTATAAAGCAGCTAAAAGCAGTCAAGTCAAGATCATGAAACTTTCACGCCAGTATAGAAGTTGCACTCATCGCATCTACCTTGAGCGCGGAAGTTGCGCCCAACACAGCTTGGCTAGCTGAAAGGTTGAGACTAGGTGAAGCGTTGCGCTCAGCACATAATCCAACACCCAACGAAACATGAAAAATCATAATGTAAACAATGGATCTAAAATGACTTTCAAAGGGGATTTCCAAAGTTGAAAGATACACTTTTTCGATTAGAAGTAGAATGAATTCAATTTCTCCTAGTTTCTAGATTAGTTTTAGTATGAAATAAGATGTAAAAGTAAGAGAGAAATATTAGAGGATCTAATGTATGCTTATTGAGGAGGTAATATCTTCACGCCAGTGTTGTATTTTCTCTCTTTTTATTTTTGTTCTAATTATCATGAAAATCTTTTGTTAAGTTTCTCTCTTGTTGGGATTGAATGTAATACTCACCTGATGTATAATACTTGGATTCAAATTTATACTTAATTGTTATATATTTATTTTTATGAGTTTCATCTTTTCCCTAATGTTTCCTTAGAGACTAACAACCTCTTTTGAATGAATTTTTTATGAATGAACTCATGAAGAAATTCTGGTTCTAAGAGCCTAAAATTAGGAACTCCTCTTATTTGTAAATTTATGATAATACATCATATTTGTGTCTGTATTAATATGATTCCTAGACATTGGTTCTAAGAATATTGAATTACTCTAAAAAAAATTTAACATAGTGGCTAAATATAGAGGTACATTAATGGTTCATAAATCTTTATTTATTAGCGTAGTTATTAGAAATAGAGCTATATAAATAGAATAAAAATGGTTTATGCCAATTTTTGTATACCACTTCCTATGCAACCAATAAAAATTAGCCACGACATAAAATCGCCACATAACCACTTAACCCTAGTTGTACAAGTAACACCGTCGACCCATCCTTAACCTCATAATGAAGGCAACTTCATGATATGATGAATTCTGTTCCACAAATAAAGGCAACATCACTTGGTAATTGTACATGGTGTGGTCACCTCCATTAAATTAGCCATCTTCATGTTTTTATGGATAAAAAATGATTATTCTATCTCTTCTACTTTTGTTTTATTTGACTGATTAACTTTTACTTTATATGAATTCTTTTTGAAATAAAAAAAGATATGAATGGACTCGATCTACACAAGAGACAAATAGTAGTTGGGATCTCTAGCATTTAGAAAGGGAACATGAGTTGGTGAAGGAACATAGGAGGAAGATGGTGATGAGATCAATGATGGGTTAGTCAGATCTTGAATGACACTATTATCTTCCTAACTTACTAAGTTTCATACTTATTACATATAATCTCTTTAAAGATGAATGTAATCATAATAATCACATGGACTCTATCAAACATAGCTTCAAGTGGCTGGAAACGTTGACGAAATCTGAAATAGATTAATAAATGATCAATGAAGAGTTTTGTAATCATTAGGAAAAACAAGTTGAAGAAGGTGAAGAAAACAAGGCTTAACCATCTATGGCAGAAGCTATCTCCAATCTTAATCACCATGAACAGTATAAAACAATGTTTTAAATTTCTTACATATAAATCACCATCACATTTTCCTAATCTGTTTGTCTATTATCATCATTTCAATTTCTTACATATTATATTATAGTGTTTTAAGTTGTCATTGTAAGCCCCGAAAAATACTTCATAAAAACATTGCGGAAAAATGGGTAAATTTTTTTTTGAATTGGTGATATAAAATTGTTTCCTTTTCAAATCTTCCTTTTCTGGGACATCACTTTAAGTAACTCGAATGCGGAAAATCAACTTATCATTATCGAATGATAACTTAACCTGATTCACAATTTCCTGAGTAACACAATTTATATAATCAGTTAAGTCATAGTTAGTTCATACAAACTAAGTTAACAAGGCGGAAACTACATCGCCACTATCATAAACAAAATAAAAAAGAAACACAGCTCCCCACCAAAAACAAAAGGGGCATCGACTAGCCCCAAGCTGACTCAAAAGATTCCAAGAATGCTGGACCCCTCACTCGGATCCTCCTCCTCTTCCGAGTCAGACACGAGGTCGATCACCTCCACCGAGCTCTCTACATTGACGAGCTCAACGACCTCGTCCTCCTCTTCCTCTTCCTCCACTTCCTTATGCCATAATCCAGCGGCATAATTCGGAGGGGATGACATTCTCAACCCCGGAGCCTTCTTGCACGGACCTCCTCCAAGAACCCGGCTCTTGTTGGCTCTAATGGATGACGGAGCACCCAAACAATCTGACCACGTCCTATGACCGTGGGAGGGAACAACGCTATCCCTCCTGACTGGCGGGTATCGAAGTCCATCCTCTGGAGACCTCAGCCTCCTTGGCGGCAAGGTGAAAGAAGTGTCAATGTAGGTGTCGGGTTGAGGGATCATCATCGATTACCCGTAGAACACCATGTGCAACGACAGACTGCAGGGGCCTGTGTATGTGTATTTGTGCCCATCACTATCTCATTGTCCTATCAGGGACATCGTGAAGTGATAACCTCGAATGTGAGTGTTTTTGTTGGCCATCTGCATAGCAAATATATACAAAACAAGAACAATACAGCAGAGAGAGTAAGACATCTAATGAACATAAATTCATTGACGGCGTGGACTTACTCAGAATATCACACTCAGACATAAAATATATTTTAACATATAGTTCATCATTTATCATTGACATCATGAAGAAATTCCTAACTTACCATTTATTCCAACATTACCAATATA
>NW_017724168.1:0-1135 GCF_001865875.1 Lupinus angustifolius | reverse complement strand
CTAAGCCATGATCTCATTCCACAACTTTTATATCACAACACACCCTACCCGGGTTCATCACATTGTTCACAACATCGTCTCCTTTCAATCTTTCCACATTGTCCCTCGCCAAAGCAGGGACTAGTCGCCCAAGCGACAATTCATCTTTAAATCTCAAATAAACTGAAGCCTTCCTCGCCCAGGCGAAGGTACTATCGCCCAAGCGAGGTCTCTTCTCTCTCAAGCGAGACATCTCTCGCCCAAGCGAGAGAGTTATAGAAACTCATTAAAATCCTGGGCTTTCTCGCCCAAGCGAGACCCTTCCTCGCCCAGGCGAGGCGTACTCGCCCAAGCGAGATTCTGTCGCCTAGGCGAAGGAGTTCCAGAACCAAAACTTCCCCTCGCCCAAACGAGGCTGTGCTTGCCCAAGCGACAATGACTTGGATAGAATGCCAATTGTGCCCTTTTTGACAACCGAAAACACATTTAAACATGGTTTTTCAAACACCTGCACACAAAAAAGTTCCCAACAAAATTCATATACAATATTCAACACATTTCATCAACAATCATATATATTCAAAAGCATTCAAACATACAAAGGTTTCTTAAAACCCAAGTTAACTCCAAAACCTTTGAGATGGTTTAGGAGATCCGGGTGTCATATTCGGACACCACTATGTCACGATGTGTTCTCTCTCACCTTAATGAAGTGTGCTTTAAATCGTCAACTAAGGATGGTTTGGTTTCAAGATTCGAACACCAAAATCTTCGTAACTACCAAAATAAAAATCCGTTAGTTTCCGATATTTCTAAAATTGTTACTAAAATAATTTAAAATCATTTCTCATTTTCCCCTTCGCGATCATACATCCCTTTCATCCATCCGGTCCAACATCACATGTTCTTGACCATCCTTTTTCATTGAAAGTTCGTTCACGATTTCCATCCCTTTTAAAGGTACGGTTTTTAGTAAAACTACATCTTCCGATTTAAGACATTCTTTGATAATCTCACCACTTTAAAGTAAGTTATTCAAAGTATCATTTAAGAGTTTTATGAGGCATTCATGTACTCATAAACCTTAACATCCTTTTTAACAAAAGTTTCTATTTTTCCAACTTGTTCCAAGCCATGGTTTAAGGCTAAGAACAAC
>NW_017724167.1:0-59004 GCF_001865875.1 Lupinus angustifolius | reverse complement strand
ATTTTCATAAGTTCAAGAACATCACCATTTTCGGTTTTGAGGAGAAAATGAGTTAGAAAGCGTTTTAGAAAATTTCAACGGTTGAATATGTTCTTGACATGCTCATGAACAACATACTTAAATTTTATCAACATCCATTGGTTGAAGATTGAGAGATCAATGATTGAAGATGGAAGAAGCAAATGAGAAATGAGAGGAAAAATGAAGAGAGGATTTACCTTCTCTTTGAAAATGCAAGAGTGTGAGAGTGAAGTGTGAAGTGTGAGGGTTTAAGGGGAGAAGGGAAATCAGACATCCATCTAGGCAATCATCAAAAATCTCCTAGGATGGCTAATGATGAGCTCATGAGATATTTGAGAAAGTGATGTGAGGTTTGCTTTATGGAAAAACAAATTTCACATCCCAATGCGAAATGACCACTTCGCGGACACGTACGATAAACATATCCGAGTATCATCGGCCAATACTCGATCGAGTATTATACATCGCCCGATTTTAATATCAAATTAGAATTTTGGATTTCGGCATTCCGAGTGAAAAATGTTTAGAAAATAGGTATGGGTGTACTCAGGGTCTATATTGACTCGAAATGAAATTACAAAACCAACAGCGCAATCGGAATTCGATTCCGAGTTACGGAACTCGAGAACCATTTTTTGAGCCATACCGGGTGAGATTCGGCCCCAACAGCGGTCCGAAACCGACTGTCTCCAAAAATCATGAAAATTTACCACCAAATTGGAAATATAATTACAAGACTAAAACTCAACTAGAGTTTTGTCTAATTCTTTACCGAAAATTCCCATAAATTCATTTTCGAAAATATAATTAGTAACAATATTAATAAAATCTTATAATTCGAAATCGTAAAATTCGTGGTGTTACAGTCATGGTGGTGTGAATTATTTTGTGAGTAAAAAATATTTTTGATATAAATGTGGTCCGATGCGGTTGCGTTGCGATCTAAAGTAGTCTAAATGCGGTTACGTTGAGGTCCGTTGTGAATGCATCATTATGATTCAGTGTCACACCGCAATTATGGTGTGATGTGGTTGCGGCAGTCACCGCAAACACAATATTGCGGCTACATCACATGATGCGGTCTGCAATTTGAAACACTAATATATTCAGATTAATCATCTATTACATCTGTATACTACATACACATGCCAATTCAGTGGAAGTAGGAGAGAGAGTCATGTATCTAGTTCTTGTTTGTTGCATAACTCACATTAAGTGGCTCCATTCAGCATCTAAAGTAATTCCCTCTCTCACTTGAAAAATTGTAGCCACAAGTGAATTCTTTATGTGTTCTTGATAGGGAACAATGTATTTTCTTAGCGTTTTAAGGGGAGAACCAAGCAAATAAAAATGTCTACTGAATTATCATCTTCATTTCATACAGTAGCAGTTGCATTACATATATATACTCATTAGCAACTTTTATGTTAGTCACTAGGTTGGGCTTAACTGTCCAAGCCCTATAAACTTTAATTGGAATTACATAAAACTGAAAAGTCAAATTTAAATTCTTGCACACAATCCTTAAGTCAACTTGGTATCTTCTTGGTACGTTTAGGCTTGCATGGGTATCCATTAGTTGGGCTGCTATCATTGCCCATGCCTTCAAGGGAAACCTTGTCCACAAGGTTTGTAGGTCCATCGGTCCAGCCTAGATTAGGAGATGGATATCCAGCTATAATTGGATGGCTATATATTCCTCTCCAGCTGGTTATGTGGCTAAAAATATAGAGGTATATTAATGGTTCCTAAATCTTTATTCGTTAGTGTAGTTACTAGAGATAGAGCTATATAAATAGAATAAAAATGGTTTATGCCAATTTTATATACCACTTCCTATGCCACCAATAAAAAATAACCACGACATTAAAATCGCCACATAACCACTTAACCCTAGTTTTACAAGTAACATCGTCGACCCATCCTTAATTTTTGGCAGTAATTAATTGAAAACCTTGAGTTGTCAAGTTTTTGGGACTCTGTTGGTCTGTATAAATAGTAAAAAATAAATCCAATCAAATACTAACATCATTTCATTATAGATTCAGTCATGACTTACATCTCATGGACGTAGGTGGAAGCATGTTGCATTTTTTTGGACATCTTATTGGTGAAGTATACTAGAGGATGACCTTGTTGGGACAAGACAACTCCAATTGCCACAACAGACGCATTAGTCTCAATATAAAAGGGTTAGGAAAAATCGGGTAGTTGTAGTAAGGGGTAGTAATCATTGCTTCTTTTAATCTTGTAAAGGCCCTCTATGCCTCAGCCGACCATGTAAACTTCTGTGATTTTAGTAAATCGGTGATAGGAGCAGCGTGAGAGTCATAGTGCTTAACAAACTTTTGACAAAACCCTGTGCGGCCCAGGAAACCCCTGAGTGTCGTGAGGGAGCCTAGTGTTGGCCAATCAACTATGGCTTGAATATTTTTAGGGTCAGATTGAACCCCACGTGCTGAGGTAAACAATTGAAGAAACGCCAAAAGAACACTTTGAAAACTTGACATAAAACATATTAGAAACTAATAAGTCTAAAATAATTTGTAAAAGAACCAAGTGGTCGTCAAACTAGCATTAAATACAAGTATATCATCAAAGAAAACTAGCACGAACA
The DNA here is from genome assembly GCF_001865875.1 of Lupinus angustifolius. Classification (NCBI taxonomy): domain Eukaryota; kingdom Viridiplantae; phylum Streptophyta; class Magnoliopsida; order Fabales; family Fabaceae; genus Lupinus; species Lupinus angustifolius. Next base: position 56,366 of record NW_017724167.1, on the reverse strand, counting down.
AACATAAGTGAGGTCTTAAGAGGTCATTCATTGTTGCCTGAAATGTTGATGGTGTAATGGTTAGCCCATACGGCATAACCCAAAATTCGTAGTGACCATCAAAGGTTCGAAATGTTATCTTGTGGATATCCTCCGCCTGCACACAAATCTTGTGGTACCCTAACCTCACATCAATTTTAAAAGATTTCGTGGCACTTCCTGATTCATCAAGTAATTTATCTATGGTCAGAATCGGAAAACAATCGTGAACAGTAATGGTATTGAGTGCACGATAATCCACGTAGAAGCGCCAACAACCATCGTTATTTTAAACCAATAAAATAAAAGAGGAAAATGGGCATGTACTAGGTGCAATGACGCCCTCATGTAACATGTCTTGAATTATTTGTGTCATTGCCTCTTTCTAGACATATGGGTATGTATATGGTTTAGTGGAAACTAGAGCAGAGTTAGGGATAAAGGGAATTTGGTGGTCATGTGGGCGTTTTGGGGTAGGCCTTGTGGGGGTTGGAATATAGTTGTGAAGGAAGATAATGGTGTTTGGATTTCAGGCAATATATCTAGTGGAGTGGGAGGGTCTGTTAAGTGGGTTGGGTTAATGGGTAGAAATGTAATGGTGTGGAGGGAGGAAATGGAATCCATATGGATTAGGCGATGGAGTTGGTGTAAAGTAGAGGGAGAACATGTTGTCTTATTGTCCCATCGGAGAGGGATGGTGTTGTCACCCACTTTAAAGGACATTGAGGGTACAACAAAGTCAAATGTGACAAGGCTTAATGTCCTTAACCATTTGATGCCCAAAACGATATTTGCACCTTTGATGGGTAATAAGTAGAATGGAATATGAAACAACCGGTTTTGTATGACAATGGGAGTGTTAGAACCCAAACTCATACAATAGATGTGTGATTCATTTCCCACCAAGACTGGAAATTGGGGTGTGGGAGAAACATGTAGTTGCAAATAATGCACCAGTCATGGTTGTATGACATTATGTGAGCTACTAGTGTCTACCAACACTATGACAGTGTGTCCAGAAATAGATCCTTGAAACCATAGGGTTTTAGGAGATGGTTGTCCTTCAAGAGCTTGTTCAGACAGTTGAAAATGAATGAGTTCATTGGTTTGTTCTTGGACATCATCCTCCTAGGTTTCCAGGAAAGAAAGGATTGGTTCTGCTTGTGTGGAAAATTCATCAACCAATAGCAGTATGAACCTCTTTTGTAGGAATTTATGATTTGCATGAAATTTTTCATCACAGTTATAACAAAGACCCTCGGTGTGTCTCTCTTGCATTTGGCCAATGGCGAGATGGCGAATTAAAAGTATGGATTGAGGTGTAGGGGTATTAGGTGGATAAGTTGTGGAAGTATTTAGGTGTTGTTTGTATTATGGGGTATTTTGTGTGGGGTAGTGGAACTGTTTGGTGGCACCTAATTTAGAGTCTTTGATTTTAGATTCCACTAGTTTTGCTAGTCCTAATGCATCAACAATATGAGTAGGTTGTGGGACAATTAATTCTCTTCTAATTTTAGCAGCCAGTCCAGAAATAAAACAATTGAGAATTACCTATAGTGATAACCTCCATATTTTGTTAGATGATTTTCATAACTTGAGGGTCCAAATCTTGTTTCAAATGAGCGAGTAAAATTCTTCCAATCTATGATGGTTGATTTAGGAAACACCAAATTGAACCAGCTAAGAGCCTCATCCTTCATGTTGAATGAAATGAGATGAAGGTGTTGGTTTGGTGGAACTTGGTAGAGCTGAAAAAGATGTTCCACTTGAAAAAGCCAATCCAATGGTTCAGATCCATTAAATGGGATAAGTTGCAGCTTAGGAGGTCTAGGTTGGGGTGGTAGTGTGGGCATGGATGTGTAAATGGGACATATATGTGGATAGAAAAAAGGTGAGATCGGGCAGTTAGCATAGTTTGGAAAAAATGTAGGAGTTGGTTAGGAGATATGGAAAGGTGGGATTGTGTTTGTGGGGCCATGGTTTGAGACATTATAGGACCTTGGTTGTGCATCAATATTTTGAGGTGGGTCGGGAGGTTGAGGAGGGGAAACAGTGAAATTGGCCATTTTATTGGTGATGTTTCATAGTGCGTCCTCATGTTGGGAGTCTTATTGTTCCTGGTGCTCTTTCAGCTTATCTGCAAAGAGCTGCAATAGTGTATCATCTATATCCTTGCTAGTAGGTTTGGGAGGCATGGTACAAGAATGAAAACACCAAAATGGTAGGGGCCTAGTGTATTTTCTTAGTGTTTTAAGGGAAGAATAGGGCAAATAAAAATATCTATTGAATTAACATCTTCATCTCTTTCTCTAGCAGCAACAACTACATTACATATATAGAGTCATTAGCAACTTTTAGGTTAACCACTATTGGGTTGGCTTAATAGTCCATGCCCTATAAGCTTTAATTGGAATTACATAAAACTGAAAAGTCTAATTAAATTTCATACGCACATTCCAACTTGGTATCTTCTTGGTAAATTTGGGCCTGAATGGGTATTCATTAGTTGGGCTACTATCAGTTCTCATGGATGAAATTTTCATTCTGAACATTTTCGTACAAACATAACACATAAGAAATAACTCCAAAAGAATTTATGTAGTGTTGAATGCAATTACATAAAAACACAAAAAAATTCAGGGTAAGTAATAAGACACAATTAATAATTGGTAGATGTTAATGAAGAAAATCAATGATTTCTACATGCATAGAAGAACTTTAAAGAAAAGAGAGAGAGAAGTACAACTTTGTTTGGTTTAATGGAGAAAATAGGAAGATAGAAGATAAAAAGATAAAGAGAAATAAATGAAAAAATGAGTTGATTGTAAGAGTTGTTTAGTTGGAAAGAAACATGGAAGAATTAGAAAAGTGAGAAATATGTTTTTATTAAATAGACAATTTTACCTCTTATAAAAAATAATAAACATCTAATAAAGATAAGGGTATTATAGTAAATGCATTAAAATTTTCAAATCTAGCTTTTCTTCTCATTTTAGAGAAGAAATAAAAAGTTGGTGGGTCCCACAACTTTTTTATTCTTTCTCTTCATACTCTCTTCTCTCAAATGAGAGAAATGAGTACATTATCTTCAAACTCTCTTTCCATTCTCGTTCTCATCTCTTTCTACTCTACCAAAGGCACTCTACTTAAAGAGAAGTTGGTAGTTTCTCCCATTTAATTGAGAGAAGGGAGAGAATAAAAAAGGTGTGGGTCCTACAAAATTTCTTTCTTCCCATTTGTGAGAGGAAAACGAGTAATTTTTCGCAAAATTCTAATGATACCCTCGAATAATTGATCTCCTAATTTTACATCATAATTTCTATTTAACTAATAATAATTATTGATTAATAATTAAAAACTAATAATTAGAATAATATATATCATAATATTTAAATATACTATTTTTTACAAACTAATAAAAATCAGTTTTTTTATCATATATTCTTTTTAATAACATTTTTACTTTTAAAAAATCAAAAATGATATATTATCTCACCAAATCCTCCTAAAATACTCATACCCAAAAGAAGGTGACATATTTCATAAAGTGATAATTTGTTAAAAAACTAGAGAATGGATGAAAATTTTGCAAGAAATATCAAAAATGTCATTCAATTTTTTTTACATATCTTTTGTTTTAATTACTACTTATATAAATAAGTCTCTTTTGGATATAAAAAATATCAATTAAATTTTTTAATTGAAATTATAATAAGATCTATAAATTAAATTTATTTTTAATTAATAATAAAATAACATATTTCTCTCTCTTTTCTTTATGTTAGGGGAAGTTTTGTCATTTGAACCAAAATATCATCTCTCTTTTCTCATTTTCTATCATACCAAACAAAGGAGAAGGAGAAGAAAATATATATTTCTATTCATTTTCTTTTATTCTTCTCTTATTCCAAAGATCACAAAATTTACTGTATTTCTTATCTTTCTCTTTCTCATATCTTTTTCTCACATTTTTCTCTCTTCTTATTTTTTTCATGTACAACCAAATAAAGCATGCATGTCTCTTGGAACAAAAATAAGTAAACAAGATTAATGTAAAATCATTCTATAAATATAAGAATAGATGCATTCTATCAACATATATTATTATATGCATAATATAATTTACAAAAGCAGGGAGATAAAGCAAAAAACATGAGATAGTGAATTGATGAATCTCTATATCTAAAACATAATAAGAATCAACTAAGATATAGTAAAATATTCCAATATATAATTATAAGATATTTCTAAATATTTTAGCAATAATGTAATATCGCACCCCGATTTTCGGTCGCACGACTTTTTTATAGTCGTCACTACATTTTTTGATAAAAAGTGTAGAAAAATATTTCTAGTTCAATCACATCGGGTTTTAGATTTTTGATATTCAGGTTCAGAAATTGGTTACAAAAAAGGAAGGTATTAGTACCTCATCCATCCGCCTTAAGCGGTACCCCTCACTAAATTATATGGCTTGTTTTATACTTTAAAATTATCTGGTCATTTAATTAATAAAAAGGATAAATTTTATCTATTTTTATTATTGTGTCTAACAAGGTGACCTTGCTCCTGCGAATCCCTATTTAGGTAGGGAATTAAGACTGCATAGTTCTCTGGTTGAAAAATGATCGTTGGTTAAATATTTTAATTAAGGAAAGAAACGGCATAGCACAAACGTGTCTGAAGGATGAGTTGAGGAAAAGAAGCCCTCAGAGACGACCTTTCCTCGATCCTTTATGTAGATGGAAAATTTTATTTTTCACTGAGAGTGTTTGTTTTTTACATATTTATATATGAAAAAATGGTTGCTTAATTATTGATTTTATTAATTATTACTTTAATTGAAATTTTGTTTTATCGATTTTAGGATTTAATTGATTGAAAAGAAGTGGCGTAACACGACCCTTCGAAGATGAATTGAGGATGAGAAGTGTTTCTATGACCCTCCTCCATCTTTGATTAATCCCTAAAATTTGTATATTTAATAAAGATTTTCGTGTAATTTTATTAATAATCTTTTTATTTATAGTAAAATACTTCAATTATTTTTATGATTGATAATTTTAATTAATTACGAAAAAATAAGGAAATTTATTTAATTGACAAAAAAAATATTGTTGGTTATCGATTACGTTAAAAGGATCTCCTCATTCGTTATTTATTTACTTTTTTATTATTGTGATTAGAGCGATGTTTGATATTATAAAGAAATTATATTTTTTGTTTAATACATAATTATGGCTTTAAGATATGCAAATAATAGGAACGATCAAAAAATATAAATGAATAAAAAGGAGAAATGTGACTATGTAGATGTGGTGTACAATAGATCGTCCACATATGAGATCTATATTGGCCTGAGAAAAGGAAGTATCAACTGGGGACACGTGTTGGAGAGGGGTTGTCTAGAAGGAGGGTGCATGGTGCATAACTATGTACTCACACGCAGGGAATCATTTGCTGCCACAGAGACTCGAATCCATCATGAAAGGATGCACCAAAACAAGACTGTGTGTCGTCTTATTGGCTGAAGCAAGGGTCAAAGTCGATGCCAGCAATGATGACTGATTCAACAGTGAGAAGCACGAGATCGCACTGCTTCTAATGAATCAACCGCATGTGATCAAAATGCAAGTGACAAAGCAACTTTTTACTTTCTAGACAGTTTTTTCTCTCTCACATGGCGAGCTTTTTTGAGTGATTCTTTTGTGTGCAAATTGTTGTTTTTCACTAAGGAATATGCACTATTTATTGTGTCACACATGTATCTTGAAATCAATGATGAAATATATTTTTTTCTAAATTGAAATAGGAGAGAAATTCTCCTCTATTATTACATATAATCTAATTTTTTCTAGTACAGTTTTTCTTTGTTTTATTTAGGAAATAAGGAGTATGTAGGGATTTTATTTTTGTAATGAATTTCAACACATGCTTAAATAGAAACTGTAATTTCTAATTATGCAATAAATGTTCATTCACACAAAAAACTCGAATTTAAAATTGTTTAAAAATAAAAAAAATTAAATGAGTGTTATTTGAATTCTATGACACTAAAAATATACCATTTAGTGATTAATAATTTTTCCAAAGTCCAAAAATTATTATAATACCCGCAGTGAGTAAAAAATAAATCTTTGTCTCTCAAAAAATAAAATTAGTCCAAATCTCATTTTTTTTTAGTGATTGCATAAGCTTAAGATTATTGCATAAAGTAAAATTGACGATTCTAAACCTTATAAATATCACAGAAGATACTTAATGCACAATCTCAAAATTATTCTTTTTTAATAATGTTTTTGTTATGGAATATTTGAAGGATGACTACCCTTCTTACAAATTAATATAAAAAGGAAATTCTTACCTTATTCACATTGCAACTATAAAAACGCAACTCAATCGATTCGATACGATTTGTATTTTCATAATTCAATCTTTGATTTGTTTTATTTTTTGTTGAATGTTTAAAGATTAACTCTTATTAAGGTGATTTATGCAACCTAAACAAATTGATATGATTTGATCTAATTTATATATTTTCAAATTTTTAACTTATTTGATAATCAAACCTGGATGAAAGCAAATCTTTAATTCATTCATTTTTTATTTTTCTTTATTTATTATTATTATTTTTTAGAAAATATTTTGTTTATTATTTCCTTTTTTGATAATTCAATTATTTTTATTTTTAAAAAAATGGATTTTTTTTTTCTTGGCCGAATTGGTGTTCACATGTACATATATGAGTTTCTACAATGCAAATAGACATTAAAATAAATAAATTATTTTAGATATTGATTTCTGGACATTCTATTCTAGGTGGAAGGTGTAATTTATAGAAGAATGAAAAGGAAAGGAAATTGCGGAGGTACAAGAGAAAAATGAACAATAATGAACAGGGAGAGGATTGAGAGAAAATGTGAAATGTATTTCATTCATTGTATTAAGATACAAAATCTATGATATATACAAGTGCATCAACTACATCAAGCATAAAAACTAACTATCTACTTTTCCCTTCCATCATAACTGACTTTCAAACTAACTAACTACTTTTAATTAAGTACATATAATATAATTTCTTAAAATACGGGAAAATTTGAAAGCAAACTATTAAACGTTATTTCCACTTTTTAAACACTACTTAGTGACTTTTTAAAAAATAGTTTTCAAAACTAAAAGTTCTTTTTTAAAAGCTACCAAGCTTCAAATTTTATTTACTGAATGCCACTGATAGTTTTTGAGTGAATAAAAAAGCTAATGGTCTCCTTAGAATCCTTATTTATTCTCAACAATGACAAAATCTCATCTCTAGATCGTAGACTTCAATAATTTCTTCCATAACAAATTCAGGAGGGTAGCTTTACCTATATCCTTTGCTATTTCGTAGTTTTTTTTTTTTTTTTTGTGTTCTTTGCCCCTCTTATTAAACATACACAAAACATTGTCAAATTTTTATGATGAGTATTTATAGGGTTGGCAGTTGGCTAGTCGTTTTCCCTTTGCAAAGTTGCTGAGAATCACAAACATAATCACTCAAACGATAAGCTGAAAAGTTTTCAACTGTGGTTCATCAGCTAGTTAAGTGCAAAATCAACCGGTAAATAAGGATTGGGAAACACATCTTTCCTCTTGGATAAAATCTGGCCAACTAAGATTGATACATACCTATTGACTCGTTTGTTTATGAATTGAATTTTAAAGGGAAAGAAATGAGAAATGAAGTTTTGGAGTCATAAAATACAGTTTTGAGACGACTTTGAAGTATTTTATTTCCTTTCCTTCAACTCATCTTTCCTCCTTAGGTAAGAATTGGGTTCTGGTATTGCTTATAACATGAAAAGATGCGAGACCAGAATGCTAAAACATTAGTTATTAGCTTGTGAGTCCACAAATTTTTATAGAAAGATGATTATGATTCTTACTTCATAGTTAAAGTTACTATTTATTATTTTATTTTACTTTTACATATTATCCATGACATAAAAAAAACAAAGTTTAAAACATAAAAGTGGTCATCTAATCAATTAAATAAATAAAGTGTATATAGTGGGTTGGGATCCTCTCCGGTACTCTGGAGAGTCCAATACTGAAATGTGAGACCCAAATTTAATTTCACGATTTATAATTATATTTTGTCTAAAAATATTTTAAAATCTATACCATTCAAATATTTGTAAAGTCACATGTCGCAATATTATGTACAATGGATCATCCAGTAATTTTAGTGTCCATTAAAGTCCAATTCTCAACCAGAGATTATCACATGTGGTACAAAAAAATTTCTAAAGGGTATAATTGAAGTTATTTATAAATAAAAAATTAATATTAATAAAGTTCTTGCTCATATTTGAGTTTTCGAATCTTTAGTAACTGAACTCAATTTTCACACTCATATTTGCACAAACAATTTTCTCACGTCAAACCTTCTCATAGAACAAGAATTATGCTAAAGCATGCATCAAAAGCAACTATAACTTTATTTTAAGAAACTTTATTGATCCCAATTAAGCATCGAGCATTCTGAATTAATGCTGAGATCCTTCATTGTCTGGCTTGATTTAATAGGCCTTGAAATACCCTTTAAGCTTGGAGATCTTTGCTGAGTACTACTCAACTTAACAATCTTACCATTATTACTGAGCACTTCAGTGCTAATAGAAGTTACAATTGATAGCTTTTTCTTGCATGGTGAATTGCTATCAGAGTTCATATCCAAATGCATTCCTGTCCTTACTCTTGGGGAGCTTGTTGATCTAACTTTTGCTTGTGCTGATTTTGTTGAAGCCATGTATGTAGGAATTTTAGGAGAGTTTGGAAATGAATGATCTTCTCCTTCTGAACTTAGCTTTGTGTAAGGAAAAGACTTTTTTGGAGCAACTATTGGAGAATCTAAAGCTTCAACCTGATTGTGTCTCTGAATATTATCTCTCAACTTTTGTCTTGTTCTATATTCCTCTCCAGATCTAGAATGTGAGCTGAAAATTGTGTCTAAATCTTCAAGTTCTTTACTTTTGGAAAGTTGTGTGTCTACCCACTGTTCCAGCCAGTACCTCCATCTTCCATTTACTTTCTTTCTTTCTGATTCTGCTGACCTCTGAGATGTTTTTATAAGTTAGTATTGAGAACTTTCATTTGTTCAAAAAATAGAGGAAATTACCTTTACCTTTCATGTAATTTTGCTCAATTATATTGAGTCATTGTTACTTGAGTACAAAATTAGTCACTTTTTATATTAGTTTTACGATAACTTATGGAATTTGGTACTCAATACATAGGGTAAACGAAGAATTCCAGAAGTATTAAGTGTCCATTGTTGGAATAATTAGACAAACTTTTCTTAGGATTATGTTATCGATTACACTCACCTTCCTTGAAGTAATATTTGACCTTTTTAAAGCAAGGTGAGTGTAATTTATGTAACATGAGTGCCAAGTTGCCAACTATAATTAAGTAAAACATTGAGTGGTACAAGTAACTATTTAAAGGATGTTAATGTGATTTCCTCAAAAATAAAATGAGAAAACAAGTTTAAGAACTTACTCTATGGTTAAATGAGTACTCCTTTATTCTTTCTCTCTTAAGAACTGCTCCTTTCTTGATTATGCAAGAAGCATCTAATTCTTCCTTCAATAAAATGCTATCATCCCACCTTTTTTCCTTGTTTGAGTCCATCTGAAAAAAATATTAAAACAATGTCACAAATTCTAATTATACAAGGGTTAACAATTAAGAAAAATATAAATGACAAGCCTCCATAATAAAATGCAGATTTCTGGTATTGGCAGTGAAATTGTATTTTTGCAATGTGCTAATGATCAAGTGTAACTTTTTATTATGCTCACCCTTATTATCTTGTCTTTTGAACCTTCCATGCCTTCATTTTCATCACATTCACATTTTCCTTCAACCATTTGGAGTCTCCTTGCACAAACCTGTGACTGAATACTAACAATGGATTGCAAGCACTTCAGTGTACTCATAGCTTGGCGTCTTACCGATCTGCCACGGATTATAGCTTGAAGCTTCACTATTCCCTTCAATGCCCTCAAAGCTTTCCTTGCCTGTAATGTTTTATCAGTCAGTAAAAGAATCATGGAATACAATGTATAAGAATAAGAATCTAGTAAGCTTACTTCAGTTACATACTTTCATCTAATGTGATACAAAGCTAGAGTTTTTGTTAATTTTCTTACAGAGCACCTTCTCTTTGTCCATTCTTAGTTAAACTCCAATTGAACTAAAAATTAATATTAGTTGTTGCTCGACCAGACTGTAACCGAGGAGCCTCCAACTATTAGTGGAGAGACACAAGTGAGACATCACAGACTAAGTGTTATTCAAGACATTAGTTTCATGAGTCTTTTCTACTTATAAAGTCTATGATACTTCTTGTTGGTAGAGGTGTCAAAACGCGCGGGCCCAGTCAGGTTGGCTCGCCAAAGCCTGAAAATTTATAGGACTTGGGTATCATATTAGGTATTATTTTAAATTCGGGCTCGGGCCGGGCTTACCCGACAGATTCGAGCTACCCGTTTGTCTTATTTGTTTTAATCTTTTTTGGGACTTTTGGCTTGATAATAAGCATTAGATGAAAACTTATAAAACAACTTATATTACAAAATAGATAATAAATATTGTGTTATGAACTTTGAATAAAAAATAAAGTAATGTCTAAACATAAATATTTATAAATTACAATAATGTTATAAAGTTAAGCATTATATTATTTTTTCTATTTCGTGGAATATCTTTTTAAGCTCAATAACAAAATAATATATTAAATCAAATGAGAAAATATTAAACATATAGATTTCAATTTTCCTTTCTTAATTGTGTATTTGATTAGATTTAACTTTTACAACAAAAATATAGTAAAGAAAATAGCGTTTATAACAAAAGTAAAAGACAAAATGATTGTTTACCATAGAGAACTTCACACAAACAAATTTAATATATTAGTTCATAATGAAAGTGTTAATAAAGAACATACAAAAGATAATCTTTTTGATAGTATCCAAAAGTTTATATATTAAATTGAAGTAAAAAATTATATTGGGTTAGGTAGTGAGAGTCAAAAGAAATGAAAGATTTAATAAAAGAGTTATGCTAAAAATCGTACATATGAACTTGACATCACGTCTTAACTCAAATACAAGGCATTAGATCTATAAGTTTGGTTGTATATGATATAACAAATGTGTTAAAAAAGTTACACGTTAATAGGACTGACAATGAACCGAACCAACTCGGTATTCGTTCGAAACTCGATTCATTATTTAGCTCGATAAACTTGGTTCATGAACCAAATGAGCTGAACTTGAGCTCATTAAATAAACGAGTCGAACTTGAGTTAGATATAGTTCGACTCGTTAGGTTCATAAGCTAATTCGATAGATTTATATATATATATATATATATATATGTTTATATATATATATATATATCTTTATATATATGTTTATATATATACAAACTATTTTTTATGTTTATTATGACTCATACATTATTTTTTATATTCATTGTTATTATATATATAAAAAAGATTATATTTATATATATAAAACCTTTCCAAGTATTTTTCAAAGTCTAATTAATTATGAGTTGTCCAAATGAATTATTCGAATTGAACCGAACAGTTCACGAACTTTAACCGAGCCGAATTCGAGCTAAAAAAATAACTCGTATCGAACTCGAGTCGAGTTTCGAGCTGAGCCAATCTTTATCGAGTTGAACTGAGCTAAGCTCTGGTTCAACCCGGTTCGGCTCGTTTCCAACCCTACACGTTAATATCAAATGATATATATATTTTTAAATAGATTAAATATGTTAAAATTTAAATAAATAAAAAATAGTTTATGCGGGCCGGCTACAATTTGATATGCATAAATTGAATCCACGCTTTTTAGCCGGACCCAATTTAGCTCGAATATGATGTGGGCTAGCCTGAACCCATCCAGATAGTCGTTTTGACACCTCTACTTGTTGGGAGAACTTCATATATGAGCTAATTGAAAAAAGCATATAAATAGGGTTTTATACCACATCTTGACCCAAAACCTTACGACATTAATTTCATAGGTCTTTACTATTTATAAACTTTTTTACGAGTTCACACTTGAATAAACCCAACAATTACATTAAGTCATCATAACAAAGGTTTTAAATTGTGGTTATTACTGTATTATGTTCGCCCAAATTGCCAAATATTGCAGGAAAATGTGGCAGGTATGCAGTAGGATATAGTTTGGGAGAATACATAAATTGCGGCTTCTATTCCTGTCACATGCCTAAATTTTAAATCTTGATCATATTTACAGACAAGAACAACCAAACAATTTCTTATCAAGAAGCAAAATTAGCTACATGAATTAAATGAAGGAATAATATACATGACATTTAAGACCTATAATTCATGGTCTCTCTATTTCTGCCTATAACTTTCTTAAAGGTTTATAATTTGGTTTCATGGACCACAAAGCCACACTACTACAGTTGCAATTATTGTAAGTTAGGGGATCCCATCATTGAGGATTTAGCACAAAAGGTGAAAGAGGAAAAAGGATATAATCATTTTGAAGTATGTTTTTAGAACCACATTTTTTTCGTCTTTTTATAAAATCGAGATGATTTTATGACTATTGTTACTATTTTACCCCTAGATTGCTTGAAATTATTATTAAAAATAGTAAAGGTTATATTAGGCAAATAATATATGGGAATAGAGTATCTCCTGGTACAAGAAGATAAGTTATTTCCTCCTGCCAGTGAAATCATGACATGTGTCATGTTTCATCTTTTTTTATAAAAATATTTTAAAAAATAAACAAAATAATACACATGTCACATTTTTACTGGCTAGAGGAGATAAGTTATCTCCCTGAGGAGATACATTATTCTCATAATATATTACTTCCCTCATATGCAAGTGAGTTATCACCACAAATGCATTATACTGCAATTGCATTATGATAGCAATGATGTTGCAGTATCGGGTTACAACGGAACTCCATCTAACTACATTTAAATTTATTGCATCAAACCAAATTAGGCTATATTGAATTCAAATATATTTTTTAATCACAGAAACTTAGACCATAACAGCTGCAATCGGATGGCAACAGCCAACCACAATGAGTCCAATTGCACTAATCACAACCATGATCACAATTAGCACTACAATTTCAAACAGTACAATATCCTATACACACAGGAAGGAAAAGAGGTAATAATAATTCAAATGCATGAAGGATCTGAGCTTAGACAAACTCACTAGGTAACCTCTAAAAGCTGTTTGAATTTTGATGGCAGAACATTCTTCTGTCTCCCATTGATATGTAGGTTGAGCAGCAGCACCATGCTTAGTTTTAACATCTTGAAATTCTTCTTGTTTTTCTCTACACTGGTGAGCATAATTGAGCCTAACAACCTCAACAGCAACATGAGCAGCAGTAATAGCAGCTTCAGCAGCAGAAGCAATGGCCACTGTTAAAGCCTGTTTGCTGTGTTCATCCTCAGCTTCACATATTCTTGTTTCTTTTGATGGTGGTGGTTCTTTACTTGAAGGCAGTGTCATCCATTTCCTTCTTCTATCCTTCTACAAAGTGGTTTATGACTTATGTCTCATGAGTAGCAATAACTTAAGGTCTGTTTGCCAGTTGGTCAAGGGGAAGCGAAGGAAATAGAAGGCTCAAGAGGCATAAAATACACTGGTGAGATGGCTCCAAAGTCTTTCCTTTCTTTTCCTTCCCTTCTAAAACTTAACTAGCAAACAGAACCTTAAAGAAATTAGTCAAAGAAGCAGAAGATTTATGTACCTTCTCTGATGTGGAATTTGTGTCCCATATGAAGAGCCTCTTCACTAGACTAAACCAGCTTTTCATGGAACAGCTTCAAGTTCTCTGAACTGAAAAAATACTCATAAGAATGCTATCTCCTGTTATGCAGTAGATATGTTGATATTTTATTATATACAGGTCTCAACTCAGGTCAGTTTGAATGAGTGGATGGGTTGTTTGAAAATAAGCGTTTAAGTAATGGAGTTGTTCAAACCAAACATTAGGCTTGTCCGAAAATGAAGGAACAAATTGCAGAACTTGTCATGGAATTAGCTTCTTATAGGCACAAGTTGCAACGACCAAAACTTGGACATTCATGAGAACTTTGCTTTGTAAAGTCATTATGGAAAGCTAAAACAGGGTCCTAAAATAGAAATTATTTTGCATTTTAGTGATCAGTGTTAGTCTTAACTGTTTTTACTAAACTCTTTTTTTTTTATTTAATTTCAAATGAGACTTCTAAGTTTTAATAAAATTATCCAAATTATTTCTCCCATGTTTATATCTGTATAAATCATCCCCAATTTTTATACATGTATTATAATGATTACCTATGTATGTACTTTTTTGAACAAAAAAATGTGACAAGGGTAAATAAGTTAAACTCTAAGAGTGTCAATATAATTTATTTTTATTTAACTAATTATATATTAACTGTGATAAATTGGTCATTTCTAATTTACATGTATAATTTGATTATGAAATGATAATTCTGTTTTATATATTTAAAAATATTTTAGTACTGTTGATGCATTTTATAATAAATCAAAGTGAATTTTTTATAATTTACTATATTTATATTCATTATGTGAAGAGATAAGTTTGGACACGTATTACTAGGTTGTTAAGTATAATAATAATAATTTCTTATAACTTAATGGAGAAATTAAAATTAAACTTTCATTATACCAAAGTTAACTCTCCCTTAATTACTTTCATGAACTTACTTGATCATACACTCCAATAAAAAAAAGTAAAGAAAGTTGAAATATCATCTAAATATTTTTAAAACGTACTAATCAGACAAGGTGATAAATATTTGAATAGTAAATTGAGCTACAACTTTTTATTGTTTTATAGTAATGACATTTTAATATAAAATATATTATTATTTATGCATAAAAAATTCTAAAGAAATGTGTTTAAATACACTGATAAAAGAGTAATTTCATACTCAACTCTATATGCAAATTTAAAATTGATCCATTTATATAATTAATTGATTAAAAGTAGATTATACTGATATTTTTTGAAATTCAGCTTAATTATGTTTATTATCTCTGGAGGGATAATCACTTTAATGTATATAAAATTTGTACCCAAAAAAATGTATATAAAATAAGAATGATTTAAATAAATGCCAAAAAAAGATGATTTGTATAAATGAAAAAAAGAAGATGATTTGTATAATTTACTAAACAACAATCTAACATAATCCACTTCAACTAATTCACGCAAGTCAAGATAGTCCAAAAGAAATTATGAATGTGATGTGCATTGACCGAGATTCAACATCCAAGTTGAGAAGTTAGCCATCTAAAGTGGACAAGAATCATTGTTTAACAGAACTTGGTGCATGAAAAGAAGTGCAATGCTGTATCTAAATCTAGATGGAATTAAAAGTAACGATCATTCTTTATTTTAGTTTCAGACACACCCAAGATCATAGTTACTTGTAACACAATGCAGTTGGGAGCACTCACTGTTATATGGTTCCTTTATACAATATGATCTTCTAAAATAAACATTGCACATATTTCACATTTAATGTTACAGATATATAATGAATAAAAAAAATACTAAGAGTTGAAATCACAAGCCTCAATTTTTTTATGAAGTGGATGAGAATTTTATGTGGGTGCACATTTTTTATCTTATAACCTTTCTCAGTTCAAAGTGTGGGCCATCAAGAGGAAATGTTATACATGAAAGAAACAGCCTATGAATAAATAATATGAGCAATTGCTCTCAACTTCTTGGGTCCTATACCCTCATATTTCTTTTACCTTCTGCCCATTTTCTCAACTCCAGGAGGCATGTTCACATGTCTGTTGGGTCTGAAATGACAAGACTATCTTCATAATTTTGTATAACTAGAAAAAGTAATGTTTGTTTAATACTCACGTTCATATCATGTGATATACTATTCTTGTTATGTGAGTGAAGTTAGAAATTATTGTATTATTCTATAAATTAAATGAATATATCATATGGCCAGAAGTAAAATTATTTGATATGAAATATTATTTTTTCAAGGGGAGAAGAGTATCAGAATATACAATAACAACCTGTAGGGTTATCTACCTGAATCGACGTTATAATTTTTTATTATAAATCTAAAGAACTCAAGAGGATAAGACCTTAATTTGAGAAATTTAAACCAGAAAGACATATACTTCTATGTCTTATAACTTATTTTTGTGTAGTTAATTGTCTCTATGAGACTGATAAGTAAGGTAGCATTTATAATAATAGACTTGATGGAGGGTGAGGATATATGTCATGTGGTCTACCTTATGGATAGCAACTACTATCTGCCAGTTGAAACACAGACCTAAGAGTATGGTGTTTCCTGGCAACAGCTTAGGTTTCTTATGGCATCTCCTAGAGGACTAGAGGTCAAAATTCTTTTAGTACCTTGCACACTCTAGGTGAGAGAAAAACTTGTATCCAATATATTATATTTAGAGATAAGAATATTTATATTTTTTGTGATATTATTTAAGACTAAGTTTTATTTAAAAATAAACTTTTAATATAATTTCATAATTTTATTGATCATTTCCATATAAATATATATTCATATAAGTCTTACTCTTTGAATAATTGCTTGAATCTTACATGCTTAGGTATACATTGGATATGTGCAAAGCTATCACATCAACACTTGCACATATATAATATAATATTTTTTTGCACATATATAATATAATATTTTTTGCACATATATAATCTTCTATTTTTTGCACATATATAATCTAATATTTTTTGTACATATATAATCTTGTATTTTTTGCACATATGTAATGTTGCTTTATTATGTAATACAAGCATAAGGAGACATTGTATAAGTGGAGAGAGGTGGGGAAGTGCATAATTGAATTGAACATGTGTGGACACCTAACTAAGCATTAATGTGAGGAAGAAAAACAAAATAATATTTGTTTTATAACTTTAGAAAGGGAATGAAGACAGCTGTAAAATGACCCAAATGAAGGAAAGCAACTATCATTATTCAGTGTCCCCTCATCTTTTGATGGGGTGATGAGAGGCTACAATGAGTGCAAATTCTCTATGCCAAAATTTTCAATCTATCTCTATCAGTTTAATAATATTTTGTTAAATACTTAAATATACTAATATGATAATTAATGATAAGTTAAATGAGATGTGCTATTTATTATTAGTCAACATCCTATTGGGTTGTTATAAAGATATAAAAAAGTTTTAGTATAGAGAATTTGAGTATTGCTATAACATGCTATAAAATGACTGCTCAGTAGTCTTCAATCCCTGTTAGAAAAAAAAAAACATGTTGTCTACTCAAAAATAGACTAATGAATTTGTTAGCTTTCTCAATCAGGGCCTACTCTCAATGATACAATTGAACATTATATTGAAGCAATTTTGAAGCAACTATAGTGATTAGAAAAAAGCCTCTATAGCACAAGGGCTTGAAAACATCTAACAAACGTTAATTAAATGCAAGACAACTGATTTGGGAACACGGATTTTTGAGTTAGAGAATAAAACGTATGCACTGACAGTGTATGAGTTTAATATATTATCATTGCAGTATCTATCGTTCCTATGTAATTATTATTGACTTTTTAAGAAAAATAATCCAAATAAATGATGAATAATATAACAGTTATGTATAAGTTTTACACTGATAATATATAGATATTGCCATTTTACTCGCATTATAAAACTAAGTACTCGATAAATTATTGATGTATCATGCTTATAAGAAAAGTATGTCATTATGTATTAGAGTAAATTATACTCACATCACTTAAGTTTTAGTGAAATTACATAAATCATCTCTTACATTTTACACCTACACAAAACCCTAGTTTTTATATTTTCATTCCATTGATCACCCTGCACGTGAAATAAGTGTAATCTTTTAAAAAATGTGATAAATGCAATTTAGTTAAACAAAACACGATATATTGTGGAGACAAGTCTAAATAATATATGAGTCAATACTTCTTTATTATTTTTGGTTCGTTATAATATAGTATAAGAGCGATTTAAACAATATATATTTAGAATTGTTGATGCATTTTGTAACAAAAAATAATAATGATACATCAATTTGTATATTATTTGGATTTGTGTCCACAATAAACCATGGTTTGTTTAACATTTGCATTTACCATATTTTTTGTTTAAAAGAGTACACTTATTTCTCATGTAGGAGTGGTAAGTGTAACGAAAGTATAAAAAATCAGGGGTTTGTGTAGATGTAGAAAAGTGATGAGTGGTTTGTGTAATTTCACTAAAGCTCAGGGGGTGTCAGTGTAATTTATTCTATGTATTATTTCGTTTAGTTTTTTAAAAATATTTTAATAAAAAATAATTAAATATAACAAATGTCATGATTTTAGTAGCAAAATGAGATAATTTATCTCCTTATACTAAAATGGGATAGCTGACGAGCAACTTTATTCTTTTAGTTGTTTATACGCTATCAATCAATCCAGAGAGAAAAGAGTAGTTTAGTTAATTATATCGAAAAAAAGAAGTTAAAACCTGACAAAGAAAAGGAAAGAAATTTGACTAAAGAGAAAAAATGGCAGACATAGGAGTTTAGTTAATTGTAAAAAAAAGTTAAAACCTGTAAAAGGAAAGGAAGAGAAAATTGACTAAAGAAAAGCATACATAGCAAACGATAAGCGACTATTAAAGTCTCTGCATTGTAAAATACGTGTCAAGGTAAATAGAAAGCAGAGCTAACTGAGTTCTTCATTGCCTTCCATAGGAGAATGGTAATTTTTCTTGGGTTAGTGCTTGGTTCACTTGGGCTCTTTGCTATTGTTGGGTTCTTGTAAGGGCCGATATAGGCCGAATTGCATGAACAAGATTCATTGAAGTCCAACACAATTAACATTAGACACACTATTATTCTGTTCTTCATACACAACCATAGATTTTTTTAGAATTTACACCTTTTAAACCATGCCTACCAAAGGGCTTTTTTGGGTCATGATGATAGAGTTCTAACACTGATAGATGTTAACATTCTATCTCGATACAATTAGTAACTAGAGAAATAGTTCAACATATATTTAAATTATACATAATAGAACGATACAAATAGTATAAGACTTACCTTCCAAAACTCACTATGCTCAAGTTGATTGAAATGTTTACCATGACCAAATCCATTCTCTTCTCTTCTCTACTCATTCTCTATTCCCCCTCCCCTCTATTTCTTGTTTCTTTCTAATTTCTCACTCTTTTCAACTCAAGTAAATGTGAGAATGAAAGAAAAGTAGGATGGTGAGTCAATTTGTGGAACACACCAAACTGCTTAATTATTTAAAATGTGAAAATTAGATAATTTTTTGCATAAAATCATATAGCTCATTTAATTTATAAAATCAGAGTTTATTAAATGGAATTATATCGCTAGATAGAACAAGTATAACAAAAATGATTATATGACATGCATCAGTAGATAGAATTAGACATAACAACAACCCAAATATAATATAATATCGACATGGGCTACAAAATACGAGAATTGATGTAAGCATACTACAAGTCAATATCCATCTGAAATATACATGGCTCTAACACAAGCACTAGCATCAAAGGAGACATTATGATCGGGATGTATAAACCACAGGATAACCAAACCAACATTAGCCACCTCATTCACATAACGTCCTATTGGATTACTACCTACACACAAACGCCAACACCGCCCTTCTTCACACCTCATAACCCCTATACATAGCCACATTTTTTACCCAATCTCAGTTAAACCTTACTGATACCCAGATTCACAAAAGGAGGCCATGTCCATAATGTCGAATGAAATGTTCAAAGAATGGATTGTTACCTCAACATCAGCCACTTCTCTCTTCCTTAGTCTTATAGGTAAAAAAGAAAGATGTCTCTATGTGGATTATGGTGCCTAAACTTTATGACTATTGTGTTTAATTCCCAATTCTAATGACTGATGAGTTACTAGATGAACTAGGTTCAACAATTTTTTTTTAAGATTGACTTAATATCATATTATTGTCAAATTAGAATTCATCTAAATGACACTCATAAGATAGTCTTTCATGTTTTTGATGGTTACTAAGAGTTTTTAGTTGTACTTATGGATTAACTAATACATCCTATACTTTTCAAGTTGTAATGAATGACGTCCTTCGACTTCACTTACGTTGATTTGTCCTTGTTTTCTTTGATGATATACTTACATGCAGTTTGTGGGATCGCCTTATGCACCTACAAATGGTATTGAAATATTAGTTTCTAACCAATTTTAAATCAAATTATCAAAATACATTTTTGGTGTAACTTCGGTTAGCTACTCATGCCACATTATTGCAGCTACTAGTGTCCTACTAGATCCGAAGAAACTCAAGCAGTGGTAGATTGGCCAACACCATGTTCACTCTCAGCCGCTCCTCTCATCGATCTACTCAAGCATAAAAAAAATTTCATGGTCCTTAGTGACACAAGATGTCTTACAACATTAAAAACAATTATGATTACTACTCTAGTGTTGAGTCTTCTAGATTTCTCTTAGATTCTTGGTGTTGAAACTGATACCACAACCATAGCCATGTATGGTGTTCTATCTTAAGGTGTTCATCTTCTTCCATTCTTCAATAAAAAATGGCAGCAAACATGAAACATGTCTTTGCTTATGTTATTGATATGTTTGCAGTCACATAATATGTTAAAAATGATGTCATTATCTTATCGAGAGGAAATTTAATATTTATACAAACCAGTAAAGCTTAAAACATTTAACGACTCAAGGATTTCACACTCCAAAACATCAAAAATTGGATACTAAGATTATTGTTTTCAATATGAAATCAAATATAGGATTCATACCTCTAACAAGGTTGTTTATGTCTTGTCCCGTTGTCACGGGGATGAACCACCCGTGTCCTTTGCACTATCTTATCCATTTTCATAGATTCTTGACACACTTAGGGAATTCTATATCATCCCGACTGGTCAGTCCCTCATCAAAACAAAACCCAAATTAGAAAATCGAGTTTCAGTTTTCTCATGGGCTGTTATTTTATGAAAACATGATATTTATACATGATTTTGAAGTGAGTTTCTCTAATAAAGAAGTTCCATGAAACGTCCACTGTTGGACACTAAGGGTGGAAGCAACCTTAAGCACACTCATAATTCTTGTTATTGGTCACGTTTTGCCAAGCAAGTCAAGTTGTTCATCCGCTAGTATTCGCTTTGTTAATACAACAAGTAACTACAAAAAATACCAAGGGTTACTATATCCACTTTAAATTCCATGTAAAGTTTGGAAAGACCTTTTTCTAGATTTTATAACTCGTTTACCTTTATTTTATGATCACACGATAATCTGGGTGGTTGTTACAGACTTACCAAGTATGTCACTTTATCGGTCTCCCCACCAAGTCCAATGCGATAACCCTATCTCAACGTTTTCTCTGCATGAAATATGCAAATTGTATGGTGTACCACAATCTTTTGTCTCTGATAGAGACAAGACTTTCGTTAGTTCATCCTAGAAGGAGGTATTTAAGTTGTTAGGAACTACATTATGCTATAGTATAGAATATCACCTGCAATCTAATGGCCAAACAGGGGTTATCAATCGCTGCCTCCAAGCTTACCTTCGTTGTTTAACTAACTTCACCTAAAAAGGTAGTTCATTCACCTATCCCAAGTAGATTATTGTAAAACAACATCTATTGTTTTATCTCTTTTTGAGGCACTGTATGGGCACATACCATCGACCATATGAAATCATTTGTTGCGCTCCACCTCATCTTTAAACTCTTAAGAGATGCTATAAACAAGAACATAAATTTTGAGCACTCTTAAACAAAATTTATGACATACACAACACATGGTGAAGGCTTAAGGATATACAGGGAAATAAGATATTAACCTTGAGGTTGATGATTGGCACTATTGCGCCGCCAAAAATTGAGCTGCAGTTTTTACAGTCCGTTCCATGTAAATCATCGTATAGGTTCAGTTATATATGAACTTTCTCTTCCAATGAAGAGTCTTATACAACCAATGTTCCATGTCACTCTTTTAAAACAATTCTGTGGAGACCTACAAAACGACTTTGAGCCCTTTGGGAAGACTTGAGAGCATATCCTTTTCCACAATTGGATGAAGCCATAATTAGGTTTACAAATGGTCGAGTTTCACACGGAAAGAGATTAACTCAACACCAAAGATAGAAATGGATGAAGTGGGACAAAGTTTAACTCGTAATTATATGAATAAAGGTTCAAGACTTCCTAGCAACCCCCTTGTATTTTGTGATACTCAATGGATTCGTTAACAACTTTCGGATTCGATTATTACAAACCACTGTTTGATCAGTTGCTCCCTAATTCAACGAATATTTCAAAGACCCATAAATCAAGTTTTTAAAAATTTCTCATTAATGTCGCCCGTCCTCACCTCCCATTGCATCTGGACCGTTGAAATCAAATAACACATTTTTGCATGTACTGCAACTCGCAACCTCTGCACCTCAAGCACCGTGCCTCTGCATGATTCCTTACAAAATCAATGGAAGTATTTTTATCCTCATGCATTAGTGGCACCAACAACAATCAGAAGGTCCATACAAAACGAGGACCTTGCGCAGTGTGTGCTAACGGTCCAAGGTGCATCAATAACAGGCCTACTATGCACGCCCAACCCAATAAGTATATTCAACCTTGAGGGCAAGGTTAATCTTGCATGAAAGGAAAATGATAGGGTCATAACTACAATGTTTGATTTGGATTGTCCACAAAGGCCCATAAGAACCAAGTTGAAGCCCACTTATTTATCAAATTATATTGTGGAGTAACATTTTAATTGTTTGTATTATTGTTAATCCAATTGGCTCAGCCTGTAAGGCTAAGAAAAATCCGAATAGTAGTACCGCTAACTTTAGGTGGTGTGAGTATACCATAAAGTTGTTTGTTTTTTTAATTATTTATTTATATACAAAGGAAGGTTGAAAACTAGGCTTTTTGGTGTGTTTGATGTGTTTCAAGTGGGGGTTATATAATTTATTTCTAGTCTCAATGATAGGGAATATACCAATTTTAAAAAATATTAATAAGAATTGTTATCCATTTTTCAAAAAAGAACATATTAAGTATCTTTATCCCCTATTTAAAACACTGATAAAATTTATTATATGATCTAATTTTTATTTTAAAAATTAAAAAGTGATAATATTTAGTATATGAAATGATTTTTATCTTGAAAGGACTAATAATATTTTTTATGATTTTTTTAATTTAAAAATCATTCACCATTTGTAAAATTATTTTTAGTCTCCTCCACTTTATAAATTTATTTAAATAGGTCGAATATAATTAGATGTTCACAATTGTCCATTTTTATTTATTACTTATTTGATAATAAGAAAACTAAAGTTTGAACGTTATCATGGTAAGTAACTAGTAAAAAAATGATTACTAATTTTGTCGAGGTAGAGAAAGCTTACTTAGCATTACTTCATTATCTTAATGTGTGTGTTACAAAATGGTATATGTAGACTCTAAGATATGCATGCATTATTCTAAGAGATGATGGTTAGATGAGGTATGATGTGATGTAATTAGAAGTGAATGATGCATTGTATAAGATGAGTGAGATATATTTGTTTGAAATGCATTAGAATGATGGGTAAGACATGTGTAGATGCACAAATACTCTAGTATATACTACAAAAAACAGTGCGATTAGTGGCATTATTAAATTTTACTATTGACAGTCATCCAATGTGAAAAACTTTGTTATTAGCGTTTACCGTAAATTCCAGAACTACACTCGCCAAAAATGATTTTGTAGCAGGTTTTACTTAAGCTCTAGTGAAACCATAGTATGTGTAAAAGTCAATTTTGCAGTCATTAAATGTCAGAATGTAGAATCATATATGTCAATGGAAGAATACAATTCTAGCACTTTTAACTGCAAGTTTATGGCGTTAGTGAAATAATTTTATTAATAATAAAATATGTGTAGTCAATTGAACTTAAATATTAACTTATATATACACTGTAGTACAATATTAAACAATCATAGTGATATAAAAAATTCTAAATAACTAGAACATTTATACACTATCTATATATATATATATATGTGTGTCTTTTATACGCCACTAGAAATGAAAATTTTACTCCATACAAATGAGATGAGGGAGAAAAATGTGGGAAACAATTTTTTTATGTTTCGAATTTGCCTTCTTGATTATCTTTCACCGCTAGAAACAAAAATAATTATTCCACACAATAAATTGTGACGGGAACCGATTCCACCTTTAATAACAAAACGCTAGGAATATTTCTAAAGGGTGTCAATCAGCAAACAACCGACAACTATTACATATAGTAGCATTTTCTAGTGAATGCTAGTAAAAAACGCCACAAACACCTCTGTTTGGAGTGCTTCATAGCTTAAGTTAGGAGGTTATAACTTTGATTCTTCAAAGTTGGCCCAATTTGATAAATTGTGGACAGACAATAGTAAATTTTTACCTTGAGGGTGTTCATTTAACCTTCACTATTTATTTTTTCAGAATACTAGATATATGATTTGATTGTAAACATGAGACTTTTACAATCCGTAGGGGTCATTGTTGAAGTTGTTATTGAAAAAGCTTCTTGAAAGTGATAGTATAAGAACTTGTGATTGACACAACTTATAAAACCATAAGAATTTTACAATTGCTTAAGTTTTGAGTTTCTTATATCTTTCCACTTGAAAATCAAGATCAACCCAAAAACTACTCAGTGTGGAGTGTGGCATATTGGATTTCATCTTTCTGTTCAAATTGTCCAAAAAGGCTTAATACGAAAGGCCTTCAATAAGAATCATCTAAAATATTGCCCTAATTTGAGATACTCTCACTATTTATTTGTTCTAATGCTCTTGTTCCATGCACAACTCTTTAAAAATAAATACTAAAAACAATGATGATGCAAGTTTAACTAATGTGTTTGGGTTTTGAGTGATGTTAATGATAATAATGAGAAAGAATGAATTTTAATCTTGTGCATAAAGAATAGATACTTTTATCAAAATTTTATGAGATATAGTGGAGTCAGCGTTTCTTTGCCATAGCGCATACCTTGGAAAAATCAATCATTGACAAGTCTTTTTAACCTTATAGTGTGGCCTGACTAAAGGTTTCAAAGAAAATGACATAAGCCTAAAAAATATGTGTTTCTCATACCTACCTTTCACTTTGCTTCTTTTTCCTATTTTCAGCACTTTGCTAACATTCAACTTTTAATAGAATTGTTTTAAGGTTGTATCATAGCCTTATGATTGAATGGGTGAAGCCATAAGATCAAGGAAATAATCTTCTTTTTTGAGCGGTTCTTTTTGTGGTCATCGTTAATACATTTTCTCTACCTTAACATTTGCCTCAGACATTCATTAAGAATTATCAACATACTTTTTTTATTGTTTTCCACATTTTGAGCTAGAAATGATGTATGAATGGTGTGAGAGAATATATTATTTTATTTAATAATTTAATTTCGAGAAAAACTTGTTCAAAAACTATCATTCCTAAGGCTATTGATATTTTGCAGGTAATTCAAAAATAATCTTCTTTTATAATGCCTATGCTGAAATTGGCTGACTATGGATAGATTTTTAGTGTTTGAGAATTATATAGAGGCCTTGTGTTATCCAAAAAATCCATATAAGGATCTACACCATTTTGGATCGTACATTTGCATCAACCTCTTTATCATTTTAATTCTTGAATCAAATATATTATATTAATGCATGAACTAATTTTAATTGGGTTTATTTTTTTGTATGAATGTGCTTTGTGAAATAAAGTATGGAATGGTAAATTTGCATGATCAATGTATTAGTATGTACATATTAAAAAGTCACATGGTAGAAAATAAACCTTTATTCAAGAAATATTGGTGAATGTATTTGTGGTTGTAGTTGATTTGGACAACTGGGATGTTTAAAATTAAGAGAATTTTTCAAACTGATCTCTGGTTTGGCGGAGATAGGAGACAATGCATTATCATGTGTGACAAGTTTAGACCATGTGTTCTTGGTCGCAAACAAGAACTTCAGTAACTAGATTCTCCTTAACTTCATGGAATGCTTTAGTTTTAACCATGATTGCTTTCAATCAAGTCCAACAATAGTTCCATTAAAATTAACCTTCAATTGATGAGTACCCTTAGAAATAGGATCATGAAATGTATGCCTAACAAATGATTTTTATTTATGCACTAGGTGCATGAAGTTGACCACTTTTTTAGTCCATGTTACATGGATTAAAATACAACTTATAATTTAAATAATACGTTTAATACAAGTAATGCTAACCATAAGCACACACAACTTCAAAAATTCATGACATGTATCTCAAAAAGCAATAATTTATTTAAGGATGCATGTGTGATACGAGAATATAAATTTTTATGCATATAATGCATGGAAATGCATGAGATTGAAAGTGCAAAGTGTCAAGTATAGCACTATTAGATTACCTATGTTTTGATGAAGACAAGGATTTAGTGAAAGCTTGAAGATGACTCAACAAATCAACATGTCGTGGACTCAAGGGTTTCATATCTAGACTAGGTTCCTTAAAAGAGCCATTTTTAGAGTCTTAGATGTGTGCCTTAGATATTGAGTCTAGGTTAGGTAAACCTAGATGCAATTCTCACAAGCCTTAAAAATAATCAATTCATTTACATGAGGCATGCCATCTAGATTATTATATATTCATGCATTAATCATACATGTTACTTGTGCATCTTAGGCATAATATACTGGTAAAACATGTATAGTTGATAAGCATAACATATAGGTAGTTTACCATTTAATCATCTAGGTGAAAAATATGTCAGTTAATCGATTAAGGAATGTGTTAATCGATTAATGTGAATTCGATTTTAACAGATAACTGAAAACCTGAAAACAGTTGTTCTCAATAGTCCGTTAATCGATTAAAATAATACTTAATCGATTAACTGGGTCTTAGAAAGATTTTCTATATAAACCGCGTTTTTAGGTCATGCACCATACATCATATTATTCATTTTTAGAATTGCTATTTGCATATTTTTCGTGCTTAATTGTTCATATAGGCAGAGTGAAATGCATTATGAGATAGTGAGAGATAGTATCATGCTTAGGGTTTAATTGTCATCTAATTGTACGTGGTTAATGTGTTGAACTTTGCTATCTTTTCTTGCATGATTCTTGCATTTCTTTAGAAGAATTTTAGGATAGAAATTCTATGTTTTTGCATATTAATGAACTCATACATATTCATGTTAACTTGTGAGTTTTGTACAGATTTTTAGCTAACTTTCAATTGTAATATTTTGAGCTACATTGTGCTTTATAATACTATATTTTTATGATGTTTTTGTTATAATAAGGAAAGTTGTCTCTTGTTGTCTTACCACCTAAGAGATTCAGTGAGTCTTCACCAAGACTTAGAGGTCTTGATTTTAGAACATTTTCTTGGCTGGGGCTAGATCATAAGAAATGTTTTCTTAGGCGATTAAAATAGTCAAACCAAGAAAGTCGATTCTTGGATTCAGGAATAGAGCGTCTAAGTGTTTGTATTGGAAGTTTGTATGTAACAATACATTCGTTTCAATATTAGTGATGAAAATCTCCCGAGATCAGAAAGGGAGGCCTGGATGTAGGTTGCAAGTGGACCCACAAATGAACCAGTTAAAATTCCTTGTTGTAGGCCTTTTCTATCCCTAATCTCTTTATGTTTCAAGTTGTATTATTGCCTATTTTCTATCCCTAATCTCTGTAAATTGGCGATATCTAGTTTAATTCTGTTCAAATATATGTGCTTTATTTGTTCTTGAATATTGGTGAGTGACTGTGCAATAAGCCATTTTGCAACTTGCTGTTTTCTGTGAGCTAATCAATTAAGACATGGTGTTAATCGATTAACTGTGGCATTTTATAGAATAGGGCTTCGGTGCGAAAAGCGGTAATTGGTAACCGCGACACCTATTCAATTGTCTTCATCTAATTGTACGTGGTTAATGTGTTGAACTTTGCTATCTTTTCTTGCATGATTCTTGCATTTCTTTAGAAGAATTTTAGGATAGAAATTCTATGTTTCTGCATATTAATGAACTCATACATATTCATGTTAACTTGTGAGTTTTGTATAGATTTTTAGCTGAGTTTCAATTGCAATATTTTGAGCTACATTGTGCTTTATAATACCCTATTTTTGTGCGGTTTTTGTTATAATGAGGGACGTTGTCTCTTGGTGTCTTACCACCTAAGAGATTCAGTGAGTCTTCACCAAGACTTAGAGGTCTTGATTTTAGAACGTTTTCTTGGCTGGGGCTAGATTGCAACAAAGGTTTTCTTAGGCGGTTAGAATAGTCAAACCAAGAAAGTGGGTTCTTGGATTCAAGAAGGGAGCGTCTAAGTGTTTGTATTAGAAGTTTGAATGTAACAATCAATTCGTCTCAATATTAGTGAAGAAAATATCTCGAGATCAGAAGGGGAGGCCTGGATGTAGTTTGCAAGTGGACCCGCAAATGAACCCGCAAATGAACCAGGATAAAATTCCTTGTTGTAGGCTTTTTCTATCCCTAATATCTTTACGTTTCAAGTTGTATTATTGCCTATTTTTAGCTAATATTTTGGATATTGTAAATTTGCTATATCTAGTTTAATTTTGTTCAAATATATGTGCTTTATCTATTCTTGAATATCGGTTAGTGGCTGTGCAATAAGCCATTCTGTAACTTACTGTTTTTTGTGAGTTAATCGATTTAGACATGGTGTTAATCGATTAACTGGACCTTTTTCCAGAATGGGCTTCAGTGTGAAAGGTGGTAATTGGTAACCGCGACACCTTTTCAACCCCCTCCCCTTCTAGGTGTGTTATGTTCACTGATGCCTAATAGAGATGTAGTTCGGGAATGCACGAGACTATTTGAAAATGCAATCTTGGAAGCATAAGATTTGAAATGTATCACTTTTCTTTTTGACAAAATATATGCTTATTTGAAGAATGTATTCTTTAATGCATGTATGAATAAGTGGGTGAATATTTGAATGATGGTTATTTTGAATTAATATATGTGTGCATGAATAAGTGGATGGGTAGGTGAATGCACCCCACAAGTGGTATTTCTTTTGTCTGCTAATGAGTTGTCTTTGTCAATACCATAATATAATGTTATCATGTACCATCCAAACATGGATGAAGGTGGAGTCACATTTTTGGAACATTTAAAATTCACTATCTTAGACTACTACAACCCCATACATCATCTCATCTTGAAAGAAAAGAAACCCAAATATCATGGGTTAGAAAGAGGAGACATGCTCAAGCTCCCAACTCATAATATCAGTAACATTCCAAGTGGTTCACCTTGCCAATGTTAAAGATGATGCAAAGTCATGATCAACAAGGAGAATGTCCATCATATCCTAAAGTATCTCTAATACTTGGGTATACACATATTTGTGTGCTAAAATGTAAGTGTATTGTATTGTGCTGTTGGAAAGCATGAAAAGTTGATTTTGTTTTTTAAAATATGAGTAAATACATACAAAAAAAAGTAAATGCAATTATATTAATTAAAAGAAATCAAACAAGGTGAAAGGGTGTTATGGTCCATGCAAACAACGGTTTACATGACACAATAAGAGAGAGAAAGGAAATTTCAACATCTTTCGAAAGATTTGGAGTCGCCACCATGTTATATGGACAAAATATGGAAAACCCTCTTTATGCACAATTTTGGTATGTTTGCCCTTGAATTAGAGATTTAGATTTGGGAGTCGATTATGGATTGGGAAAAATATTAGCACAATATCCGCCCATACTAAACAATACTCTCACTAGTTGTATGTACTAGTTTATACCTAAAGTTGTTTATTTATTTCTTTTAATTATTTATTTATTTACTAAAGAAAAATATTTTTATCATTTTTGTGTCTCACAAAATTTTATGCTTCTCATACATATCACTAGGTGCAATATGAAATCTTGAATACATAGTTTTAGGTAGAATTTTTTTTGATTGGTTGAGTGTGTTCTATTTATTTTAAGGAACGAAAACGACATATCACAACTATTCATAGGATGAGTTGAAGAAAAAAAGTGAATCATCATCGCCCTTCCTCCATTTTTGATATAGTTACTATGTATATTTTTTATAATTTTGAAATTAACTAAAAAAATATTCAGATTTATTTGATTTTATATTCATAATTTATTATTAAAGAAAATATTTTTAGTGTTATAATTTCAAAGATATTTTATACTTATTATTTTTTTAATTATCATGTCAAATATTTATTTATTATTTCTTTTTTAATTAAATTTTCACGACAAGAAAGTAACGTATCATTCAATCAAGTACTAATAATTTAAATTGAAAGCACAAGTAAAACAATGCTGAATGAAAATCCAGAACTTTGATGACATGTAACCAACCTCATGTTATGGAAAGTTTGAAAATAAAAGCATGCATTCAAACATAGACAAAAATTAATATAAGTAAAATCAATTACACACCAAAACTATATGAAAAACATTATTAAACACTATAATATAATGATATATGATTAGAGTAAAATAAATCACATAAGATATAACTCGTTCATTTATTACCCTTTATGGGAAAGAAAGATGCAAAACTCGTTAGCATTAATCTACCCCCGAACATCATAATTTGATTGAAAATTCTAGGAATTACTAAAAAATTGGAAGAATTTAGTGAACGAGAAACATTATAATAGAAAGAGTTTCAAGATTGAGAGTTGTGTGGAGAGAATACGAGAGTTTACAGAAGAAGGGTGGCAATAATGAAGCAAGATCAGTGGTGTAGTCATTATTTATAGGACTAGCTACTAACTCTAACAGAATATAGTTGGACTATAGCTTTGTACAATTGGCAACAGTTATAACAACCTACTAGATATTACAATTTAACCCTTATCATTTCCCACCCATAGAAAGATACTTGACCTCAAGGATTTAAAAGTTGGAAAATGTGGCCATAAATCATAGAAGAAGTCTTAGGTGGCAGCTCTGGGAACTTGGTTGAGACATCTTTGAGCTCTTTTCTGCACAAATGTTATAGAAATTGCTTATCACTCTTGTGTTCATTACCATTTGCTTGTACGTAGGTTAGCTTAAGTTATAGCTGGATCACATGCTTCTCAATTATGAATGCTTTAGTAGGGTCAACTTAGAAGCCATTGCCACATGTGTTTATTGGCCAGCCGTTTTATTATCTTTTGAACTCTCTTAAAAATGAATCTTTGATACTCAACCTTTCTTCTTTTTAGATGAAATGCTTCCATTCAATCTTAGTTTCATATAATGCACCCCTTAATATGTGTTTCTTTCCGACCATAGAGAGTTTCATCTTCAATTTGTCAAGATTCCAAGTGGTGTCATCCAATGTTATTATCTAATCTATTCCCTATTGCATGTCCTAACATCCCAAAGGTATCATGATTATGTTGGAATGAAGGATGTTATGCTATAGATTCCACTCGAAATTCTTAATACTAGATGACATTTGCAGCATGTTTTCATCAACCATAATCACAAGTAATGACTTTAACTTTTCAAACATGCATCCTAGTCTTTTGGCAACTTGTACACCCAAGAATTTGTGAATATTTTCGTTGTCAATAAATATATGTAGTGGTTTTTTCTTATGATTCCCAATTACTGTCATGGTTCTAAAACTTGCAGTACTAGTGAGAGTGTTAGATAAAATGTATAGTTCTCTATATTTCTTAGAATCTACCATTTCTTCCACTAATTTTTCTAGTTCTCTAAATTCCAATTCAATTAGGTGCCATTGAACCTTCTTATGGGATAAGTTGTGTCCGTGTTATATGGCTCGTCACATAAAAAATGCAATCCCTCAACTATCCCTTCATTAACGTAGGCAAGTGTGAGACTCTACACATGCTTAGTTGTCCCATTACGTATATACCTAATTCAATGGATTCTCAAGGCCAACCGTTAGTTTTATAGTCAAAATAGGTTTACTGTTTTTGTATGTCTTAACAACATTGTTGAGAAGAACAACACTACAACTTTAGTTGTTAGCTACTTCACAAAATTTGTCTAGAGTAAAGGTTTTTATCATAAGTTGTGGTTGAAATACTCTAAACAACAACTATATATCTTGTCTTAATCTATCAAGAAAGTAGATAAGAGTATATTCTTATGACAAATCTAATCTTGTGATGATTTCATTGATAACTTCATGATATTCAATCATCAATCCTCCGTGTCTCAATCATAAGTTCCACAATAGAATCATCGTTCTGTTGGGAAATTCCAAATTTCTAACACATTCACCTCTCTAAATTTTTCAATCATAATTTTCATGTATTCATCCCACTTAAGCCAAAAAATTTCCAATTAGATTTAACAACAATATTATATCATTGTGATGTTCTTCCTTTGAAATGGACGTTGACTAATTCTACTTAAAAGCATGTATTCCTAATTTCATGCTTCTTCAACACACTCATCTCTTTCATATGCATATACATATTTAGTTTAGTTGCATGCATGCTTTGATTTTTTTTTGTATTACATGCCATTACAAAGGAGGAGGTGGATGTCATTATAGAATATTAAGAGTCGAATAGGAATAACACTAAGGGTGTATTTCTCTTGTGGTCATATGAGAAGCATGTTGGGCACCATAGATGACAAGGCAAAGTAAGTGTTAAATCTATTTTATAATGTGTTCCGTCCCGGTTATCCGGTCAGCCTAACTGCCCAATAGGGTCTTCTATTTAGTCGAGAAAAGGCAGTGCATATAAATCAAAGGACTTGGTCGAAGTTGTTCCCCTTACGCCAAACATCCTAGGTCAGAGTTAGAACCACTCTTCGCTTGTCATACCGTCAACAACGCAATGCCATACCACCTGCAATCCCACCTACCTCCTACCAATGACAACAACATGCTGCAATACGGTTGTCAGACCTGCCACAAGCCATAAGTCAACTATGTACAGAGTACGACTCTGTCAAAGCCATCTGGTGGAGGAAAGTAGCCCCGGACAAGCCAAGATGGTCAGTCACGACCACGATATCCTATAAGGTCATATCAAGATAGCACTAGTAGCTTCCCTATGTTTTGATGAAGACAAGAAATTAGTGAAAGCTAAAAGATAACTCAATAAATCAACATGCCAAGGACTCAAAAGCTTCATGTCTAGACTAGTGTCATAAATAGAGTAATCATTAATAGTCTTAGATATGTGTCTTAGTTATTGAGTCTAGGTTAGGTAAACATAGATGTAAATCTCACAAGTCCTAAAAACTATCATATCATTTATATGAGACATGCCATCTAGATTATTATATGTTCATGCATTAATCATACATGTTATTTATGCATCTTAGGCATAACATAATGGTAAAACATGTATAGTTGATAAGCATAACATATAGGTAGTTTACCATTTAATCTCTTAGCTGAAAATATGACAGTTAATCGATTAGGCAAGGTGTTAATCGATTAACGTGAAATCAATTTTAATCAGTTTCCACAGATAACTGAAAAAAAGAATTCAGTTACTCTCCACAGCCAGTTAATCGATTAAAATGACACTTATTAGATTAACTAGGCGTTAAACAACTTTTCTATATAAACTGTGATTTTACACCATGCTTCATACATTCATTCATTTTTAGCATTGCTAAGTTGCATATTTTCGTGCTCATTGTATGTCATATAGGCAGAGAGAATTGCATGTGAGATAGTGTGAGATAGTATCATGCTTAGGGATTAAAATGTCATCAAATTGCATGTTATTAAATGTGTTCATCATTCTATATTTTCTTGCGTGATTCTTTCATTTCTTTTAGAGATTTCGTAGGGTAGAAATTATATGTTTATGTATGATTCTGATCTTATACATATTCTTGATAATTAGTGAGATTTGTATAGGGTTTATAGTTGGTCTTTAATTGTAATATTTGAGCCATTTTATGTTTCATAATACTCTGTTTTTGTGATAAGGAAAGTCGTCTCTTGGTGTCTTACCACCAATGAGATTCAGTGAGTCTTCACCAAGACTTAGAGATCTTGAGTTTAGAACATACTCTTTGCTGGGGTTAGATCATAGGAAAGGTTTTCCTAGGCGATTAGAGTAGTCAAACCAAGGTAGGGGTTCTGGGAATTCAAGAAGGTAGCATCTAAGGTCTTGTAATCGGAAGTGTGTATGTAATATACAATTGTTTCAATTTTAGTGAAGAAAATCTCCCGAGATCGGAAGGGGAGGAATGAATGTAGTTTTGCAGTGGACCACAAAACGAACAAGTATAAAATCCTTGTTGTAGGATGTTTCTTACCCTTTTCTCTTTACTTTTTCAAGTTGTTTTAGTTGCTTATTTTTGCCGATAATTTGAGTATAGTGATTCTGCCATATAAAGATTAATTCTGTTCAAATATATTTGTTGTATCATTTCTGTATAATCGGTGAGTGGCTGTGCAATCAAGCCATTCAACAACTGTCTGTTTTGTGCGACTTAATAGATTAAGTCATTGCTTTAATCGATTAACTAGGCGTTTTCCAGAATAAGGGCTTTGGTGTCAAAAGCGGTATTTGGGAACCGCGACACCTATTCAACCCCCCTTCTAGGTGTATTCTGTCACTGATACCTAACAAGTGGTATCAGAGCTAGTACGATGTGCTACCTCAACCGTATACGCGTGATCCTTAAGGGAAAACAAATGGGTTCCACCAACCCCTTTGGCGGTGATGGCGCATCCATTAAACGCCCTCCCATATTTAGTGGCGAAGGATATGCCTACTAGAAAGTCCGGATGAAAATCTTCATAGAAGCCATTGACTCAGATATTTGGGAATCCGTAGTCAACGGGTCTTTCGTTCCACAACATTTAGTGGACGATGAACCGAAAGAAAAACCGAAAAGTCTTTGGACCGATGATGAACGTAAAAAGGTTCAATACAACCTACGTGTTAAAAACATCATCACATCGACCCTATCATATGATGAGTTCTTTCGGGTTTTGTAATGTCAAAGTCCGAAGGAAATGTGGGACACTTTACAAGTGACTCAAAAATGCACTAGCGAAGTAAAGCGTGCCAGGTTGAATGCCCTGACACATGAGTATGAGTTGTTTCATATGTTACCGAGTGAATCTATCGGTGACATGCAAAAATGATTCACTCATATTGTAAACCATTTAGTTGCTCTAGATAAAAAATTTTCCAATGGAGAACTTACTATAAAGTTTTACAATGTCTTGATAGGAGATGACAACCTAAAGTTATAGCTATCATGGAATCCAAGGATCTTGACTCCATGCATTTGGCGATATTATTTGGAAAGCTTCAAGAGCATGAGATGGAGGTTGGACGGTTGACAATGCACGAAGAATCAGACCGCAAAAAAAGCATATCTCTCAAAGCAACAATGTCTCAATCTACAGAAGAGAAAGAAGATGATGAGTCTGATTCAGATATGGATGATGAAAATTTGAGCCTTCTCGTATGAAAATTCGGGAAATTCCTAAAGAAAGGAGGCTTCAAACGTTTCTAAAAGAAAGAAGTGCGTACGTCAACTAGAAAAGGCAAGGGTAACAAAGAGCGCTTCACTTGCCACAAGTGTGGTAAGCCAAGAAACATGAGGTTTCAATGTCCTACTTACCTCAAGAAGGTTGATTCAGAAAAGAGAACTCCTCGGGACTTCAAGTCAAAGAAGGCCTACATTGTATAGGACGTACCAGAGGAGGAAACGACATCGAGCACCTCATATGAAGAGGAGACAACCAAGCTAGGCTTAATGACCAGAACAAATGATGCTTGTTGCTCAAATTCAAAGGAGGTAAACAATGAGGTATATTTTGACACGTCATCTACTTCATCTGATGATTCACCTCGTATGTCAAATTGCATGATAAATTAAAGAAATTAGCTAGGATTAGTTTTGATAGAAAAAGAGTAATCCTTCTAAATGAACAGAAAATAGTTTCATTACAGAAAGAATTAGATGAACTAAAACTAGAAAATGAAACATTAGATATGA
Organism: Lupinus angustifolius; assembly: GCF_001865875.1. Taxonomy (NCBI): domain Eukaryota; kingdom Viridiplantae; phylum Streptophyta; class Magnoliopsida; order Fabales; family Fabaceae; genus Lupinus; species Lupinus angustifolius. The sequence continues at coordinate 20,210 of NW_017724167.1, read as the reverse complement.
TATATTCATGTAATGCATGCAATTGCACTAATGATAATTTATGTCAATCAACTGTCTGTGATTCTTGCGAGACTTTGAAAATTGAAAATTTGAGACTTAATGAAAAACTTGCAAAACTCAGAGAGAGTCAAAACTTGTTAGACACTATGCTTAGCCTAACTAGAAATGTTGGTGACCATAACGGACTAGGATATATTCCCCCTATGCGTAGGAGAAGACCATATAGGAGACCTATTAATCGGCCTAATAAGAAATATTTTAATAAGAAGGTTCCTACATGCTTTTATTGTGGCACACATGACCACACTTCCTACTCTTGTTACATTAGGAAATATGGTATACCTAGTGGTGTATATGTGTGGATGGAAAAGGGAGATGACTATCTAGTTACTAACAAAAAAGGACCCAATATAACTTGGATACCTGAAAAAGGCAAGTGATCTATTTTGCAGGTATGTCTACGAGCACATGGACAACATTGGTATCTTGATAGTGGATACTGGAGACATATGACAGGAGATAGATCAAAATTCCTAGATCTATCCTTGAAATAAAAGGGTTTGTCACGTGTGGAGACAACAACAATTGAAAGATACTTGGCATCAGAGTGATTGACAACTCAAATCAGGCAGTGATCGAGAATATGCTATATGTTGAAGGCATGGAACACAATCTCTTGAGTATCAGCCAACTCTGCGATAAAGGTAACCGTATATGTTTTGATTCTGAATGTTGTGTAATTCGTGACAATATATCTAATAAAGTTAAGTTTGTCAGTTATTATATTAATAATATCTATATGGTTAACCTGGAGGATGTCACTACTCTATTTTCAAAATGTTTTATATCTAAAGAGGATGACATCTGGCTTTGGTATAGGCGCATCGCTCATATTCATGTAAAATATCTAGATAATTTGGTTGATGGGCTACCAAAATTTGATTTTAAAACTCAGGAAACTTGTGATACTTGTCAAAAATGTAAACAAGTTAAAAACTCTTTTGGTAAAAAGAATGTAATATCCACAACAAGACCCTTGGAGCTTCTCCATATGGACTTGTTTGGACCATCATAGGTTATAAGTTTTGGTGGTAGTTTTTATGCTTTAGTAATTGTTGACGATTTCTCTATATGCACATGGACATTATACCTATCGTCCAAGAGCGATGCACTCAAGTCTTTCAAAAACCTTGGCAAACAAATCCAAAATCAGTTTAACCATAAGAAAGTATATATTCATTCCGATCATGGTGGAAAGGGAAAAGTAATCGAGGTAACCAAGTATCAAGGTATTATCGGGTCATTATTATACTTAACTACGAGTCGCTCTGATATTATGTTTAGCGTTTGTATGTGTGCTAGATTTCAAGCATTGCCAAAAGATTCACATTATACCGCTGTTAAATGCATCATGAGATATTTAAAAGGAACAACTAATATGAGATTATGGAATCCTAGGGATGTCTCATTATCCTTTGCAGGGTATTCCGATTCGGATTTTGCGGGATGTAAATTGGACCGAAAGAGCACTAGTGGGACTTGTCACTTAGTAGGCAGTTCCTTAGTTGCATGGCACAGTAAAAAGCAAGTGTGTGTTGCTTTGTCCACCGCCGAAGCGGAATACATTGCCGCCAATGTGTGTTGCGCTTAAATCCTATGGATGAAGCAGCAACTTAAGGACTTTGGACTTAATCTAGAAAATATGCGTATAAAATGTGATAGTACAAGTGCCATAAACCTGTCCAAGAATCCCGTTTTACATTTGAGAACCAAGCACATAGAAATTAGACATCATTTCTTGCGTGACCATGTACAAAAAGGCGATTGTGTGCTTGAATTTGTTGAAACTACTAAGCAATTGGCTGATATTTTCACCAAGCCCCTCTCACGAGATACTTTCTATGTTCTTCGAAGAGAACTTGGAATCCTTGATGAAAATTATCTGGATTAAAATCGTCAAAAACTTTATTATGTGCTTGGCATGTTAAATGTCTTATATGCTTCAAAATGTATATTTGTTGAATGCATTATATTCCTAATATAACTCATGATCTAGCATGATAAATTATAAATGTATATGTGTTTGATTAAAAATTGCTTGATAAATGTTGCAAATCTTTGCATGCTTTTAAAATAAAAAAATCTCTTGTTTCTACAAATCTGATGATAGTTAATCGATTAACCATAATTCTTAATCGATTAAAATGAGTTCCAATAGCAATCATTTTATTTTTCATGAAATTTAATCGATTAACGTCCTACTTTAATCGATTACCTGGACTCATTTATCTGAAAATCTAGAATTTTAACTATGATTAATCGATTAAATACAACTCTTAATCGATGAACGACAACAGATAAATTAGAAACATTAGTGTTTTTGCCGTTTTTTCAAACCCTCTCTTCCCCCTTTTCTCTCTAAATCTCAAAAGCAACAGCAAAATCCAAATCTTTAGCTTAAAAGAAGAATTAAACCTTCACCTATACCCATATAGCACATAATTTCATCCCACTTTCTCTCAAATCCTCCAAGAAACCCCATTCCCAAATCCAAAACCTAAGCTTAGGTTCCTTCCCTTATCCTTCTTCTCCTCTCATACACTCACAGTTTTCACTCAAAAATGGAAAGAGGAGGTTCAAAGTGATTCAAGACAACTACTCATCGCACTCGTAGGCCTCCTACTGCTTCATCTTCGAATCTGGGTTAGAGGCACGACCGTGGAGATCTCTACTACTCTCTCATACTTCAGGAGACTCGGTTGTCAAAGTTTTAGTGAAGGAAACCAACCTACATAAGGTATGCTGATCTAACCTGGATGGCGGAACAAAATTTTGAGTTTCCGCAAGGTATGCAAGCTCAGGGAGCTGTGATGTTTCTAGAATTAACGGGAAATATGTACCCCGCATTAATTAGAGAATTTTATGCCAACTTTCGATATAAGGATGGAAAGTATTGGTTTATGGTTTTTGGAAACTTATTTTAGATGGATAGCGATATCTTTATGAATGTGGGTGGCTTATACACTAATGGTGCTAACCTAGGTGATTGTGAATGGCTTAAGGATTTTGATGCTGCTGAGGTTTACAAATCCTGTTTGAGAGGTCCCCATCTGTATATCCAAGGAGAACTAACAAAAGCTGGTTCATTATCTGTAGAGAATAGATTGCTTCACTATCTTATAGCTTACATTTTAGTTCAGAGGAATACAAATCATGCACAACCTACTGTGAATGATTTGAAATTCATGTATGCTGTTAAGGAAAATATTATGATTAATTGGTCTGAGGAGATCCTGAAGATCATGTATAATGTCTCTATCTCACAATCCAAGTTTCTGCCCTATAGTATATTCATTTCGAGGATCATTGATTATCTGCATATTGACGTATCTGACACCATCATCACAGAGACTTCTGATAAAGATCACCTTGTTGGTGAAAGCCTAATCCATAAGATGGGTATCTATAAGTATGGAAGTACTTGGCAATACCAAGAGGATTACAGTAGCGTGGATTTGGATCTATCTGATGATGAGAATCAAGATGGAATAGATCAGCCTAATGTAGGAACTGAGGGGGAGCCGACTGGAAACACGCCGCAGGAGTCATCCTTTGGATTAGCTCAGTTGGATGCCATGGAGCAAAGGCTGAATAATAAAATATATCTAAATTTTCAGTCTCTGAAGGACTCCTACCATACAGATTTTGGAGCAATTTGAGGAATGTCAGGTTGCCTACATTGATAACCACTATCAGGCTTTGAGGAGCTTTGTTCAATACACTGCCGAGGCACAAAATGAGAGGTTTTGTGCAGAATTTGAAAAGTTGAGATTCCTCATCCAGGGTGATAGTAGTCTGTCCGTTCCTGATGAAAGAGACCTTCCTCTGCATCCCTAGATTAGAAGTCCTTAGAACCTAGGTTTCCTTAGGTTTAGTTCTTCTATATGGCTAATTTCAGGATTTATGATGCTTTGCGATATATTATTCTCTTTTCTTTTTGGGTTGTAACTGTAACTATCTACTTTTGTTGAACTATTATGACTTAATATGCATGCCATTTGAACTTAAATCGTTACTATATTGGTTTTTAATTTTGCGAACATAACATGCCTATCTAGGTCAAATATAGTATGAATTTATGTTTAATGGTACTTGATCATGATTGATTATAATCTCTTATGTTTGAGTGAGCCTGCTATTTGAATGCTATGATAAATATGCTTGATCCTTCCATGCATGATTAGTTATTGTATAATCTTCCATGTCATTAAATCTGCCTAATTACTATATTCTATCATTTTAATCGATTAACATGTTCATTTAATCGATTTAATGTTAATCAACATGCGCATGTGTTCAATTTTTTATTCAACTGGTTGATTAATTTCCCAATATTAATTGATTAATTATAGTTTGATTTAATTTCATAACTCTTCTTACTTTTGACCAAAATTCATTAGTTTATCTTTTTGATAATGTCAAAAAGGGGAGAAAGGTTGCTTTGTTGTTTGATGTGTGCAGGTTATAAATAAAATTCAGCTTCCGTGTCTAGCTATGCACTTTAACTTTGAAATCAAATACCATTCATTCTTTGACCATCTTCAAGCTATGAATCAAAACAAAATTTGGTGTGGAGTTTGTCATCATCAAAAAGGGGGAGATTGAGAGTGCAAAGTGTCAAGATAGCACTATTAGCTTGCCTATGTATTGATGAAGACAAGGAATTAGTGAAAGCTTAAAGATAACTCAACAAATCAACATGCCAAGGACTCAAGAGCTTCATGTATAGACTAGTGTCATAAATAGAGTAATCATTAATAGTCTCAAATATGTTTCTTAGTTATTGAGTCTAGGTTAGGTAAACCTAGATGCAAATCTCACAAGTCCTAAAAACTATCATATCATTTACATGAGTCATGCCATCTAGATTATTATATATTCATGCATTAATAATACATGTTATTTGTGCATCTTAGGCATAATATAATGGTAAAACATGTATAGTTAATAAGCATAACATATAGGTAGTTTACCATTTAATCTCTTAGCTGAAAATATGCCACTTAATCGATTAAGCAAGACGTTAATCGATTAACGTGAAATCAGTTTTAATCAGTATGCCCACCCATAACACATCAGTCGGAATGCTCCTCCCATCCTATTCAACGAGCTCGACTACGAAGGTGATATCCACGGGCATGATGACCCCTTGGTCGTCACAACAAAATTAAACAATAAGAAGATCGGCCGAATCTTTGTCGACCAAGGAATCTCGGTATATATCATATTTGAATATCTATTCACGAAGATGGAACTGAAACACCATGACTTACTACCTTATGACATATACTTAGTAAGATTCACTGGCCAAATTATAACTCCACGGGGTTAACAATTAGCAACCCATCCCTGAGTACAACAATCCATAACAGATTCCTGGTCATCAATTGCCAATCGGCAGACAACGCCATTCTAGGTTGTCCAACACTCAACTGCCTTGAAGCAATGGTCTTTGCACCACACATGTGCATTAAATTTCTTTCTTCCAATCTACGGGTTTGTATGGTTCATGGAGATCAGGACAATGCCCGGAGTTGCTACGAACTAAGTCTTTGCCCCAATCATACAACAAGAAAGAGGCCAACCCCAGTGAAGAAAATTTCAAGAGTGCACCTGGTAGAGTTAGATGCTCGGGCCGATGAGGGAGAATTCTGCCCATAACCGGAAGGGGAGAAAAACTCTTTACAACTGGGACCGCTAGAAACCAACTTGGTATATATTGGCAACACCTCCTAGAAAAACACGTTACAACTGGTACCGCTAGAAACCAACAAAAATCTTTTTGCTTGGTTTGCGGCTAATATGCTCAGAATTGACCCTTCGATAATATGCCACTAATTGACGACCAACCCAGGAGCAAAACCGGTTCGTCAGAAGTGAATAAAAATAGGAGCCAAGAGAACAATTGAGGTTGCTCAGAAAAAAACCGAGCTTTTAAAAGCCGAGTTCATCCGAGAAATCACCTACACCACCTGGTTGGAAAATGTGGTATTGGTAAATAAGCCCTCTAGGAAATGGCGGATTTTTAGATTACATGGGCCTAAATAAGGTATGCCCATAAGACCCGTACCCCCTTCCCAATATTGATCATCTAATGGATAACTCCTTGGGCTATCAATACTTATCCTTCATGGATGCTTACTCAGGCTACAACCAGATCCCGATGTACTCACCAGACCCAGAGAAGACTACCTTAATTATTGATCGGGCAACTTATTATTATATAGTTATGCCATTGGGCCTTAAGAACGGTGGGGCAATGTATCAAAGAATGATGAATACAGTATTTGGGGAACAAACGGGCAAACACAAGGTGGTTTATATGGATACATGATCGCCAAAAGCCTTGCAAAAGAGGATCATGTCTCCATTCTGATGAACATTTTTCAACAACTCTATAATTATAACATGAGGCTCAATCTTGAGAAGTGTACATTCAACGTTGAGGCCGAAAAATTCCTCAGATTCCTATTAACTAGCCGTGGAATAGAAGCTAATCCCACAAAATTCCAAGAGGTCATCGACATGAGAAGCCCTTGTTCGGCAAAGGAGGTCCAACAATTGAATGTACGGTTGACCGTATTGTCCAAATTCCTCCCATCAGCTGCTAAACACTCTTTCCCCTTGTTCTAATTGCTAAAGAAGAGCAAAAAGTTCGAATGATCAACTAATTGTGAAAATGCTTTCCAAACTTTCAAACAATACTTGGTCACCCCGCTAGTACTGACCAAGCCAACACCCGACGATGTGTTATATGTTTACCTTGTAGTGGCCGATGAAGTCGTGGCCGTCGCTCTAATGTGTGAAACTGAAGAAGGTCAGAGTCTGGTATACTTCACAAGCAAAGCACTACAGGGTCAGAACAAACCAACCCATCAGACAAATCTTACACAAGCTAGAGTTGACCAGTCGAATGATATCATGGGCTATTGAACTCTAACAGTTTCATATTCGATATGAGCCTCAAATGACTATCAAGAGCCAAGTCTTGTCGGGCTTTGTCGCCGATTTGACCACACAAACAGGCAACCCACGACAGACGCGGACGATCTTTGTTGAAGGATCGTCTAAGCCGATGGGAAGCAAGGTTGGGATATTTTTAGACAACAGTCACTGAATGACCATCAAGCACTCTCTAACTTTAACCTCCCCAACCTCCAAAATCCAGGCTAAATATGAAGCTTGTATAGTCATATTACAATTAGCAAGGGAGGTCAGGGCTGAAAAAATTGCCATTTGTAGCGACTCCTAGTTAGTGGTCTCATAGGTAACCAGTGCTTACCAAACCAAAGACATATTATTAGGTGTACCTGACAAAATTGAAGGAACTGATGGCTAAGTTCGAGGAAGCAACCATCTAGCATGTTCCGAGGGAACATAATGAACGCACAAACATCCTCTCTAAATTGGCTAGCACTAAGAACCTGGGGAGCAACCGATTTGTCATCCAGGGAACTGTCCTCGGACTGAGTGTCATGGCCGTCGAGTAAAATTCTGTCCCGAATGACTGGAGGGGTCCATTCATCAAGTACCTCTTGCATGGTACTCTGCCTATCGACCAGAAAGAAAGGCAAAGGTTCCTTTGATGTTGCTCTTAGTACGCCCTAGCGCAGGGGTCACTATAAAGCAGAGGCTTTTCCACTATGCTCTTCAAGTGCCTCAGACCCAACTAGGCACAATATTTCTCGAAGAAGTCCATGAGAGGAGTTGTAGACACCACCTCGGTGCAGCTTCCCTAACAAAGAAAGTCTTATGATCCGGGTATTATTGGCTCACCATGGAAAATGATGCATATGATCTAACCAAGACATACACCCAATGCTAATTGTTTGCCGATTTCCATAATGCCCAACACAAAGAGATAAAGACCATGTTTGCCCCTTGGCCATTTTGCAGATGGGGCATGGATATTCTAGGGCCTTTTCCTCAGGCGGTTGGCCAATTGAAATTTCTCATAGGAGTCGTAGATTATTTCACCATGTGGATTGAGGTTGAAGCCTTCTCCACCGTCACATCTGCCAATATCCAAAACTTCACTTGGAGAAGTACCATCACCCAGTTCGACATACCAGAGGCCATAATCACTAATAATGGTACCCAGTTTTCCGATCGTAAGTTTCGAGAATTATTGTCCGACTTGCATATGAATCATCACTTCACATTTGTCGAGCACCCTTAAACAAACGGGCAAGTTGAGTCAGCTAACAAGGTCATCCTAAGGGGAATCTTCAAAAGGCTAGACGAAGCCAAGGGAACTTGGCCTGGAAAACTTCACCACATACTATAGCCTATCGAACAACCCCATATTCAATGACCGAGGAGTCCCCTTTCAACCTCACATATGGCGTCGAGACCATGATTCATGTAGAAATAGGAGAAGCTACTTGGAGAACTCTACACTTTAATGAGGAAACCAATCCAACCTTGATGAGGCACAACCTGGATTGGATCAAAGAAAAAAGAGACCAGGCTCGTACAAGGGAAGGGACTATTAGAAGGCGGGCGATGAAAAAAATACAACTCTTCGGTCATCCCTAGGAACTTTGAAGACGAAGTTGTTGTCCTCCATAGAGTAGACATTGGATAGACCAAGGGGAAACTATCACCCAACTGGGAAGGCCCTTACCGGGTTGTGAGCAAGACCAACAAAGGTATGTACAAGTTAGAAGACCTGACATGGAAAGAGATTCCCGAGACATGGAATGCTGAAAATCTCCGAATTTTTTATGCTTAAAATGTAAAGTCGACCCTTTCCAGGTCGGACGACCTATGTAACACAAATATGTATATGGTAATGGTGTATTATTCAGTTCATATCTCTATCGTAGGAATCCGATCCAACGTCAGTATCACCAAGGCGCGAACCATGTCCCCCTTGATCGGTGGTCCAATAATAAATACCCCTCTAGATGCAGACCATGTCCCCATTCGGCAACGATCAAATGACATCATCCAAGGCATGAACCATGTCCCTTTTGATCGGTGGTCCAATAACAAACACCCCTCAAGGTGTGGACCATAGCCCCTTTCGACGGCAGTCAAATATCATCACCTAAGGCATGAACCATACCCCCTTGATCGATGGTCCAATAACTAACACCCCTCAAGGTGTGGACCATGTCCCCCTTCGATGACAGTCAAACATAACATCATTCACGGCATAGACCATGTCCCACTTGATCGGTGATCCAATAATTAATACCCTTCAAGGTGCGGACTACGTCACCCTTCGACGGCGGTTAAATGACATCACCTAAGGCATATTCCGTGCCCCTATATAAATGGTCCAATAATTAATACCCCTTAAGGTGCAGACCATGTCCCTCTTTGACGACAGTGAAACATAACATAACTCAAGGTGCAAATCATATCCCCCTTGATCGGTGGTCCAATAACTAATACCCCTCAAGGTGTAGACCATGTCCCCCTTCGATGGTGGATAAACAGTCACCCTAGGTGTGGACTTTGTTCCCCTTGGTCTGGATCACATTCAAGCCACTCAACTTGATCCAACTCAGATTTAACACGAAATGCATCATTACCTACGAGTCCAGTTATATCTATCATCATTCCTTCTAGTTAACATTACCTTGTTTAGACTCATATGATTATTTCTATTACTTCTATTCCCGATCAAGTTCAACATTGTTACTTCTCCAAGTCGAAGTTGTCTTATTATCTTCACGGTGCTTATACCCAACCTCCCCGAGTTACTCCTGACCAAGATTACCTTATTCAAGATTCAATTACTTGTGGTATTAATACTTTCGGTCATGTTCATTCTATTCTACTATTGGGCTAAGCCCCTTCTTAAAGCGACAAGGTGCACACGACCGACTCTGACCAAGAAAACACTAAGTTTACTAAGTCAGGCTATTATTAGAAGTATTACATCCAACCAATATATTTCTGGTTTCTAATTGTTATTCGGAATATAAATCCTGACCAAAGGGATAACTTAAGATCGAAAGATTGATGTCGTTTGAATCATTTGAGGTGCTTAACATTACTTCTAACAAATGGACTTCACTGACTAGATTATTACCAATCAAAGGCATTTCAGCAAGATTCAAAATGCAGTCATCACAATTACTCATAAAATAATTGGTAGGAATATTAAAGAGAGACGAGTAATTAAATAAAGACTTCATTTAAAGGGTAGTTGAATACAAATTGTCAAAAAAAAGAAAAAAAATATAGCTATCCCCTACTCGAAATCGGCAGCTTAAAAGTGCCACCTGATTCCTCTAACACCAACTCCCTATCAACGACGAAGGGCCAAATATTCATCCAGGAGAAGTCCTCGTCGAGGTGTACCAAGCGAACCTGGCTAACAACATTTTCCCAAGACAGTTAGGCTACTTCATTGGCTAGGTCGATCATCTCTTCTAGCTCAACAACCTTGTCAGCCTTATGCTGGGCGAGAACAGCCTTATCCCCTTAAAACACCCCCGCCCGAGTCTGTGAAGTAGTTAGCTCCCTAGTGAGGCGGTGTTAGATATTTATGGAACGACAACTACACCGTATCATCCAAGTAATAAAATCCAGTAAAATACCGGGATATCGTCCTTAAGGAGCAAACTAGATTTACACTAATTCCTACAAGAATGAATTGAATATATATTTACAATGATGTTTTTATAAAATTTTGTGTTTAGTTGTGAAAAATCATAAATTGAACGAAAAACAAGTAAAATAATTTGGGATCGAAATGCATCGATCTTTCCCATTGACATCCATGGATTCAATTCCAAGTGACTTGTGAAGTTACTGATTCAGATGCACATATCATTTAAATTATTAACATCAATCCTTTGAGTGTAAAATCCTTAGATAATCACTCAAATACCAATTCCTTGGGCATTTGACCGATTAACTAGCATTAAGTTCCATGTAAAAGCAATTCATGCATCATTCTCTATTCCTAGAGCAATGATGTATGAAGGAAGATGATCCAGGTTCGATGTCAAGTTTAACTTCCCAATTAAACTTGAACCCAAGAACAAGAAATTAGTAGCAAAATAAATTCATACATTAAGAACGGGATGAACTTCCCAAAATCCAATAACAATTACAATGAAATCAAATACAGGAGTACAAAGGTTAGAAGATTACATTTCGAATCCCACAACAATATCTAATCACTCCTTCTCGCTATTATAACGCAAGAATCATGAAATTATACAAGAAATAATGTGAAGTAGAATCGTTTCCACGATTTCTATCCTACTCTCCTTGTGTTTCTCTATATTTTCGTGTCAAATATGCTTCATAAGTATTTCGATAACCCCCTTGTTGTCTAGAACTGCCTATATCAAGTTCCAACTGCCACTCTCTCGCCCAAGCTAAGGATTCTCGCTTGAGCGAGAGAAAAAGTCCCTTCCTCACTTGAACACCTCGCTTGGGCGAGGTGCACTCCATTGGCCGAGGCTCCCTCACTTAGGCAAGGGAGAAATATAAGCTATCATGTTTTTGACCTTCAATTGGCGCTTGGGCGACAATCCCTCGCTTGGGTAAGTGGTGTTAGTATTTTCTGGTGATTTTCTTCTGAATTATGGCTTGAGCGAGCATTCCCTCGCTTGGGCGAGGCTTGTGCTTTCAGAAACTCATTCTTCTCATTTTTCTCCTCTGTTCATAATTCCTAAACCTGCAAACAATTAAACATGAGTAATTTCCTAAACAATTAAACATGACAGCATAAATACGCACTAAGTACCCCAAAAGCATATAAATTCCTTAACAATTTGGCACTTAACAAGCGGTCTACTTCCCCTCGGGTGGCCTGCTCCCATTCCTTCGACTCCTCTAGCTTCACCCTTAGATGATGGATCTCCTACTCAGTCTCCTTAAACTAAGTTGTCGTCTCGGTGAACTTCTCATGGTTCACCAAGATTGTTCGATTAGCACTCTCTTGCCGATAAAACATCACCGACAATTGCTCGCTAGCCGCTAAGGCCTAAGCTTCTAAATTCTTTTGCTTTGTGGCATGAGCCTCTTTCAACTTTTGCATGTCGGCAGAGTGTTGCTCTTGGAGCATGGTCAGAACATCACTCTTCACTCAGCTTGGGAGGACCTCATCCTGTTGAAAATATTTTTCCATTGAAGGTGAAAGAGAGGACAATGCAATTGTTTCAACAAATCGCACATAGAGATCACATCCAAAAGCTCTCTCACGCTAGGGTTTAAAAGGTTCTTCTCCAACTCTGAAGAAGGTCAAAAAATTAAGAGCACATGTTTAGTCTAGGTAGCTGATTCCTTCCCCTTGGTAGTAGACTTCTACCCAGCAAGCCTACCAAGCTTCACCTCAGCACTAGTAGAGCCACCTACTCGAAAGGAGGGTCATGTGTAGACCTCCGGGTCAGATCGACCATTGGTTGGACTGGTGGAGAGACGGGAATAGACCAAGAACCCTCACTTTTTTTTGGGTGGAAGGGGACTTCATACCATGGCCGGAAGCGAAAAGTGTCCTTGAAGAAGAAGAGATATGAGCATGCTTGCTCGTTGATTTCCCATCTCGACCCCTCCCAAGGGTCTTTGTTAGAAGATGGGTCTTTCGAAGATTGCTGCTTGTCTCAGGTAAAATACAAAACAGAGATTAGTAAAGAATAGATAGTTACCAAAGCATACTCATTGCAATATGTCCTCTGACGCCTCCCTTTCCTGGTGAGTCAAATTCTCGTCACCGGTCAGAATCCTCTTCACAAGCTTCTAGTGGAACTCCCCATTCCAAGCAAATGGGAACCGCCTTCTCCCATCTGATCTGTTAGCCCATGGATGGATGGCCACCCCTTCCATCTCTACCCAGTAATGCCCCCTCTTCTAGTTCTTCACTAACTGGTTAAAGAAGGTGAACAAGGCTCACTTGTTCCTTGGCTGAAGGCACACCCACCCATGGTGATCTTCTTTCTCTTCATCCGAGTTTATACTACGGGTGACTCGGAACACCTGGAATAAAAAGATTAACTAAGTAGGGATGCTCGTTGACTCCACACCAAATGGCGAATGCCCGGATGAAGCCACATGCAACCATAAGATGGACCAGAACAACCACACTCCATTTATCAAAAGGAAGATGCAATCCGAGGAAGATGCAACCATAAGCTAGACTCGATATCCGCCTCAGCCTAGAGGTCCCGACAGACCCTCTCATCAGCCTGATGGGAGTTTAGTACAACACTGTTGGCCTGCCCCTCTAGGATATTCAATTTAGGCTGATTATTGGTTAGGAAGTAACTAGTCAACCCTAAGATTTCCCGATCCACCCACCAATACCGACCAGCAGGCCTATCCAAACTAGGGGGAATGACCAGCTAGTCAGCTTTTTCCGCAAATGTTCTCACCATAAAGAACCTACGACCAAACGAAATATCAGACCCCGAACTATAACCACAACTCACAACCGGCAATCGCTTCCTAAGTGTGATTGCTTGGTCAATCAACCTCTTCCCATATGCCGCCATTATCTCTCTCCGATCGGCCACCATGCTCCGGACCAGGAGATCACCCGGCCTCGTCTCAAAGGTCGACCTCACACATAGACGTCGTCGAGAAGGGATTGTGAAGATAGGCGAAGTATTAGACAAAACCTCCACACTACGTGAGATAAGCTCATGCTCGACAGAAGAGGACATTATCATAAGTAGGGATATGGAAGAGAGCAGTTATCTAATAAGAAGATTGGAAAGGACTAAAGGGAGACATAATTGATCGGTACTAGAGTAAATTCAGTAGCAAAAGAATTCGGAAAGTAAAGTGAAGAAAATGAAGAAAATACCTTCCCTATTTATAGTCAAAACAAGACCAAGGACACACCTCACAGTTACCCGTTGAAAAGGTACTCAAGTGCGATCCAACGACGACCCAGGAACCAAGACAAAAAAGCGGCAAGAAATGTACCGATGAGCCACACTCAAGTACTCTACGCCACAAAACGGTCTGATAACCAAAGAACATTACGATGATCATCTATGTGTCACGCAATTCAGAAGGCTAACAACACACTAATGATGCACCTAGAGTCTACCAGCATGCTCGCCTGCCGAACATACTACTAGACTCTGATCAAATATTCCATCCCGGTTATACGGTCGGTGTAACTGTCCGATAGGGTCTACCATTTAGCCGAGCATAATCAATCAAAGGACTTGGTCATAGTCGTTCCTCTTACACCAAACATCCTAGGTCAGAGTTAGAACCACTCCTCATCTATCATGCTGCCAACAACGCACTACCATACCACATGGAATCTCACCTACCCCCTGCCAACGTGACAAGAACATACTACAATACGGCTGCCAAACTTGCCATAAGTTATAATTCAACTATGCACATAGTATGGCCTAGGAATAACAACAGACGGATAGGGGTCAAGTTTACACTTACCTAAACTTGAACCCGAAATTTAAAACCTGAAGCCGACCCCGAACTAGATGTTTCTTCTTGGTTATCTACAACACGATAGCTTAAATACACTCCATCCTACAATTAGGGATACATATTATTAACAAAATATTGAGCTTGGCAACATGAATTACTCAATCATATGTGTTTCTTCTTGGTTCTTATAGCATGTGTTAAGGTTTGTCTCTAACAACATGCTAAGAAATATATATATATATATATATATATATATATATATATTTATTTATTTATTTATAAGTGTAATTTTAAATATATCATTTGGGTTTGGAGCGGCTTCGAGGTAGGGTAGCACCTATACCAAACTCGTAGTCAAAATTTATACTCAGGTAAAACTAGAACACGAACTCAATCACAATGGGTTTTCCCCGTTAAATTCAAGTTGGGTTCGGTCGGGAACCCACAGTTTGGATTTTCATTGCCATCGCTAGTGCTGCCCTGCCAAATCTGCCTGACATGGGAAAGCAGTTCCCGACAAGCCAAGATGGTTAGCCACGCCCATGGTACCCTCTAAGGCCTCATCATCCACCTCAACCACTATGAATAAGAGTTTCCCCAATAGGAAGTATTATCATTCCTTCGTCACTTGTGACTTATTACTTGTCATTGTTATATTCTACTCATTTCACGCATCTCATTATTGCTCCCGGGCATTACCTCTCCATTCTTACTGACTTGATCGTCGGAGTACCTTTTCGGGTACCTCCATTGGTTGGTCCACGTCTACTTCCATCCAGAACCAGAAGACCTCTTATTTGGGCCTCCAGCCCGACCATATCGTTCATCCACAAAAGAACATAATGTAATTTGCATAATTTCGTGTTATATAATAAAAATTAACTAAACCGTATTTCTCTTGTAGTAGCGCGACCTATTTAACAAGTACATCAACCAAATTAGAGCAATGCCATGATTGATTTTGATGACCCGCCAAGACCAATCCATAAAATGGCATGTTGTTATAGCCTGGTTCACCTTGTCCAGTCATCCTATGAAAAGTGGACAAGAGCCTATTGACAAAAAAAATTTAGCATCAATAAGAGGATACTAGCACTATTTTCTTCATTACGGGGAGATGACTATTACTATGGATGATGTGTCTTACATCTTTAACATTTCAATCGTGGGTAAGATGCTCAAATGACATCAACTAGACAAACTCGATGCTTGGGAAATCATGGAAGAGCTGTCAGGGATGTCAAAAGTAGAAGTTAGCTCAAAAAGAGAAATTCAATATATTTGCAGTTAGTTTCACATTCTTGGAGTAGTGAATTAAGACATGCATATAGAGAAAAGAACATGAGCATGTTGGTAGGACCTATTTGCTTTATTTGGTTGGGAACAATTTATTTATGATATGAGTCCGACCAATGTTCCTGGTTATTAACTAGAGGCTATGTATGACATAGACATGATAAAGGATTAGAACTAGGGTTCAATTTTCTAGCCTGCCTATATCAGCAACTCAATGAAGGGTGGCAAATGGAAAATGTTCTTTTATGCTAATCGGATATGGTCAAAATTGAGTATCTGATGGAGTAACAAAAGTCAAGAGTCTGAGCCGGAATGTTGTCTGAACCCGTCGAGGGACGTACCTGAAAAAGTTCTCGGACGATCAATTTAGTAAGTGGTTTTAGAGAGAGAAAGTGAGAGTAAGTACGAGGGAAGTGAGAGCATAAAGTTATGAATGCAAGTAATAAATGAGGGAATGAGATATTAATTATACTTCTTGTATGTGAGCCTCCTATTTATAGAGTTTGGAATTGTTGATATGGAATGTGGTCATTGGTCGGTTATGATTTGGTAGGTAAGATAGGAGTATGGAAAGCTTATGTCGGGTTGTCCTTAACCAACCTACATGTTTGCTACTGTCAATCTATCGGGGGAAGGGTGGAACTTGCAGGCAGCATGGCAGGTGGAATGTCAGCGACGCATTAATGGTGAGTCAGATGTGCAATAATTGTGAGTTAGAGCCATTAATGACACTTGCAGTACTGTCGACCTGGCCCTGACGTGTGAATGAGGAATGCTTAATATAATTATATGCTCAATACGAGTATGGAACAACCCAGATTTAACCAGGGTGGAACATTTCCCCCTAGTCTATCAGGGCGACTGAAAGTGGGGAGAGTTGGTAGACTCAGAGTGTTCAGGTTTAATATGCTCGGATTTCCGATTCCGACTAACTCCTAATTTGGGTTGACGACATAAGTAGCCTCTAGGCGCATGGGTAGGTCATGATGGCTATCTGTCCTCGATCGACAAATGGAGTGTTGGCAACATTTCGTTTGGAGGTCTCAAGTGTCCAACCAACGTGTTAGTTCGTTTTAGATCCCCTATTTTAGTTCTCGAGCCACCATTGGATTGCTCTTTAGTGATTTTGAACGGGTGGATGTGCCTTTGGGTTGGACCTCTAGCAAGACCTAGGGTCCAAACCCTTTCTTATAAATAGGGGGTCTTCCCCTTCATCCTTCATTACTTTGTTTCTTTGTGAATTTCTCTTGCCGAGCTTGCAATTGCTTATTAAACCCGAACAAGCAAATATTTTCTTCCAGAACCTTCGATCTTTCAATAATCGTTAATTTATACTCTCTTCTTTTAATTATTACCACTTATTATGGTTGGAAAGGGGTATAGCCCTGACGAGGTGGAGGTCTTGTCTAGACCTCCGCCCATCTTTACTATGTCGATCACCTATCACTGAAGGCAAGCTCGACTCACCTCTGCCCTGGGTAGTTATCGGTTTGCATGGAGGCGACCACGACAACTCGCATTACCATCCTTACTTCGCGATATGAGGAAGAAAAGGTTCGAGAATGAGGTTGTTATGGGGAACCGGACAGCTTTTTACAAGCAGTGGGGTCCGGTCTTGGATAATATGTCCACCTTGGAATCTAACACTTCTTCTGGTGACAGGTCACTTATGGTGAGGAACTTTGTTGGTCGTGTCGTCCAATTCGTTTTTCTGGAGGAGATGGTGGGCCCCGAGTCCAGCTACTGGTGGGTGGACTGTGAAGTCTTGGGTACTCCTTCGTTCTATGTCCTAGATAAGCGTCCAGTTGTGGACGTGCCAACCCGCCCGACAAATGACGTTCTATGGTAAGCATCCCAATTCCTAGGGCTTGATATGGGCATTCAAGATATTTTTCAAGGTCATGAAGTTGCTATACACCCTTCGTCTTTCTTTTTTGGATGTTTCGGGTGGGTCATAGTACCAACAAGGATGAAAACAATACCGACCAGCGAGGGTGGACATCGCATCAGTCCAGAAACAGTTGTGCCATCTTCCATTTGTTTGAAGGGTCCATGAAGAACTAGAAGAATGGATTCTTCCGGGTGGAAGCTCGAGGTTCTCGGCATACCTAGGCGTATAACCCTGATGGTCTACCTATAACGGGGGAATTCATCAGAAGTCCGTCAAATCCTTTAACTTCTCATATGATCAACTGGACGTCTTGGAGCGGGAAGTTGCGGACGAAATGGTGTCTGGGATAGAATACGATAAGGTCATTGAATGCTACAAGTTGGTCTAGGGCAACCAAGCATTCGATGCAACGGTTGGTGAGTATCCAACTGTAGGCGCCCTATTCTCTTTTTATGATGTCAATATAACATCTGACTTATATTTGCTTGTTCTTTTTTCAGTAGCTGCTTTGGGTGATCAATCTAACCGATCAAGCCTTTTGAGGATAGCTGTCTTAAAGAGAAAGGGTGTTGAGATCACCAAGAAGGCGAATTTCGAATCACCTACCCACTCTGAAACTCCTCAGGGGGAAGATGGTCTGTCTATTGAGTTGGGAACAATGCCGACTCACCAAAATGGCCCAGTTGAAGGCATTCTATCTGAATCTAGAGAACGAGGCTATTGCGGTGGTTAACATGGGGTGGGACAATCCCTTTGCCCAGGTCCGCTTAGTTCTCCTAGAGGCTGACTGGTCTTGGACAAGGATAGATGCCCAGATTACTCCTAAGGGTGAGCTCGTTGCGGATAAGGATGATGGCCTAGTGAAGCTTCTTGTTCCAACTAGGGGTGGTAGGGGGTCTTAGTTTTATTTTGTAGTTTATGTCTTTGATGTAATTGGTCAGATTAGATGTGACCTTTTTTATGAATGAAATAGTCACTTTCCTTTTTATTTTCCATTTTGTATTGCTCAGATCCTATAATTTTCATTTCGAAATGAAATGTATGTTTTCTATTTGCTTGTCTTTATTAATCGGAAATAACTTAACATAATAACATAAACAAGTTATCTTCCAAACAAAGTAGACTTGATAACACTTGAGTAGCTAACACACGTATTCCCACAAATGAATAAAGAGATGGAATAACTCTTATGTGATGACTGTCCGAATTTCCACAAATGAATCAGATAATCAGGTTGAACAATTCTTAAGCGATGAAATCCTAGATTGCTGGTAATGAATTTAGATAAATTGAATTGTCAATCGCCCGACTATATTTAAATGAGATGGGCGTAATATGTCATGAATAATTGATGTCCCGATTAGTGTACAGATTCAAGGGGATTTGGTCCTCGCTTGGGTTTTAAATTTAGATCGCCATTGAAGGGGGACATGCTGACACCTTTGAGGGGTGAATGATTAGAGACCAATGGGACTAGGTCTTTGCTTGGGTTTTATACTGAGGCTGTTGTCAAAGGGGGTGAGCCCACGCCTTTGAGGGTGAATGATTGGAGAACAATGTGATTTGGTCCTCGCCTGGGTTTTATACTCAGGCCACCGTCAATGGGAGACGGGCCCACGCTTTTGAGGGGTGAAACATTGGAGACCAAGGGGACTTGGTCCTCGCTTGGGTTTTATACTCAAGCCACCGTCAAAAGGGGACGTGCCCTCGCCTTTGAGGGGTGAATGATTAGAGACCAAGGAGACTTGGTCCTTGCTTGAGTTTTATACTTAGGCCGTCGTCAAAGGGGGACGGGCTCACACCTTTGGAACTTGGTTTTTTTAAGATATTGATCGCCACTACAAGGCCTGCCAAGAAACATCTGCATAATACCTCGTTAACATATAAGTTGTACTAGGTTACATTAGTTGTTTGGCCGCCAAAGATGTTACGTATCAGTGGCTAAAATACACCTAGAATGGGGGGTTGAATAGGTGTAGCGGTCAGAGTATCCGCTTTTCACGAACAAGAAATAATGCTAAAATAACCCCAGATTAATCGATTAACACAGAAAGAATAATCGATTAATGCAAGCAATTTAATCGATTAAAATAGCTCAGATTACACAAACAGATTCAGTTTCTTGCACGACAAGCAACTGAGATCGAAGCAAATATACAGAGCTAACAGATATATAAGATTTACAACAGTATAGTATAGAAACATATTATTACAATTAAAACAACTATACAAAGTAATCGATTAAAGCAATAAGCAATAAAGAGAGAGGGAAAGAAAAAGCCTGCAACAAGGTTTTTATCCTGGTTCGTTTGCGGGTCCACTTGCAAACTACATCCAGGCCTCCCGGCAGATCTGGGAGATTTTTCTTCACTATAATTGAAATAACGTTTTGCAAACTATTCTTCCAATTACAACACTTAGACTCTTTCTTGAAACTAAAGAACCTTATCCCTTGGTTTGACTCCCTTCCTACCGCCCAAGAAAACCTTTCTTGCGGTGTAGCCCTAGCCAAAAACCTATTCTTTCTATCAAGTTCTCTAAGCAAACGAAGATACAACACAATCTCGTTGGTGGTAAGACACCTTGA